>NW_026337876.1:0-2083 GCF_001194135.2 Octopus bimaculoides | reverse complement strand
CAGTCTAATGACTGAAACAAGTAAAAGATACCCCCCCTCCATCGTCATTTTAGGCCCACTTTCCTGTGCTTTCATGAGTCAGATGGAATTTGGTAAGGTCGATTTTTCTACAGCCAAATACCATTCTGGTTGTTAACCCTCTTCAGTATCCATGCACGGTATTATTCCCCCCCATTGGCAGACATGCTTTTCTTGCAGAAGACTGGAAATGAACACCCTCATTTGCATAATGGTGATGATGCTCATTTGTAATAGTCATGTTGTTTATAGACATTAGGCTTCAATCTGATCTGGCAGAACTTCTACAGCTGGATGCCCTTCCTAACGCTGACCACTCCGAGAGTGTAGTGGGTGCTTTTACGTGCCACTGGCATGAGGGCCAGTCAGGCGGTACTGGCAACGGCCATGCTCAAATGGTGCTTTTACGTGCCACCTACACAGGAGCCAGTCCAGCGGCACTGGCAGTGACCTCGCTCGAATGTTTTTTCATGTGCCACTGGCACAAGTGCCAGGAAGGCGAAGCTGGTAATGAACACGCTCAAATGGTGCTATTTACATGTCACCGGCACAGAAGCTAGACAGCTGCTCTGGCAATGATCACGCTCGGACGGTACTGATAGCGCTCCACTGGCCCGGGTGTCAGTCATCATATTTGGTTAAGTCAAGGTGGGCTTCTTTCAGTTTCCACTTATTAAATTCACTCGTAAAGCTTTCTTCAACCTAGTGCTATAGTAGAACCCAGTTGTCCAAAGCCCCGCACAGAGGGACTAAATCCAAGACCATGTGGTTGGGAAGTAGCTATGCTTGCACCTATCAAAAGAATATAAAATAATTCTTACTTGAGTAATTTGTAAAGGACCATAACAGAAAGGGCCCCTGAGTATAAATATATATAGAGAGACAAAGAGATTAGTTAGATAGATAGATAGATAGATAGAGAAAGAGAGGGAGAGTGAGAACTATAGATAGAGAAAGACATAGAAATAAAGAGGTAGAGAGACCAGAGGTAGAGAGAAAGAGATAATAACAGACAGAGACTCGGATAGATAAAGGGAGATTTGGATTAAGGTTTCAAATTAGAGTTTGTTGGTGTCTTGTTGGAAGTTCCAAACAAATCCAATGAGGGTGGGTGTGGGATTAGGGTGTGGATGTAGGTTGGTGTGACACTGTCTTTGAAGATATCATTGATTGCAGTTTTAGTTCTAGTTTGTTAATATTCATGTTGTGCTTGTTGTGGACAAAATCTTGTTGAGGTTGTGGTGGTGGTAGGAGGGCACCAACCACAATCACTGCTACTTCCATAATCTCAATGATGACCACCACCACCACCACCACCACCACTATCATACCTGTCACCACCACCAGCAGTAACAGCACCAATCATCATCATCATACCTACCACTGCCTCCACGAAAACCACCTCCACCACCATTCTGCTGTCATCATTACCACCACCACCGTCACTATAACAATCAGCATCAACATCATCAGTACCATCCAAACCATTGCTGCCGTTCCTGTTGCTGCCACCACCACCACCACTTTTTAAAGTCCAGACATGTCCTAAATAATCCCGCTTCCTTTATTACTTAATCCCTGTCTTAATGTGTCCCCTTTTACTAGATTCTGAGAGATAACCTGGAATTTGGATTACTGGTGGTGGTGGTGGTGGTGGGTTGTTTACTACTGCTACAGCTGTTGGTAGTGCTGTTGGCGGAGGTGTATGGTGAGTGACAGTGTACTGTTCTCTATGTGTGTGTGTGTGTGTACGTATGCATGTGTGTGTATATATGTGTGTGTATATATATGTGTGTGTGTATATATATGTGTGTGTGTGTCAGTGAATATGTATGTTTTGTCCAGTGATTGTGTGAAACATGTGTGGTCATGTGCTGATGTGCTATCCTCCTCCTCCTCCTCCTCCTCCTCATCATCATCATCATCATCATCATCAAAATTTCTACCACCACTATCACCACCATTATCACCATCATCATAACTACTACTACTGCCTTACCACAACTGCCTGCTCCACTACCAGATGGTATACCACCTGCGCTGTCACCTACACTACCACTAACCA
>NW_026337875.1:0-279 GCF_001194135.2 Octopus bimaculoides | reverse complement strand
CCCAGAACGTAAAGACAGACGAAATACCGCTAAGCATTTCGCCCGGCACGTTATATAAATAAAATTAAGCTGGCGTATATGGAAATAAGGCCTTATTCCTACTGTATTTGTGTAACATTGTTCGTTTTTTTCCCGTTCTTGTTTTTGTATACATTCACTGCTTTCTTCCAAGGAATCTAATGCTCTTAGCTTAGTTTTTCCTTGGTGCTGGCCAGATTGGAACAATATTGAGAATAACCAGCCGAAATTGCAAAGATAATCCGGATCTCGACTGAAGAG
>NW_026337874.1:0-418 GCF_001194135.2 Octopus bimaculoides | reverse complement strand
GTGTGGGTACATATTTATGTGAGTGTATGAACGAATATATATGTGTATATATGTTGACTTAGATATTTTTATCTATTTCTCGTCTCATTTCTTAACTCAACTTACTTTAGTATTCCTCTCTCACTCTCTCTCTCTTTCTCTCTCTCTCTCTCTCTCTCTCTCTCTCTCTCTCTCTCCCTCTCCCCCTCTCTCTTTCACTCTCCCTTTGCGTGTATTCCTGTGTGTATGAGTATGCGGGGATGGTGTGGAGGTTGTTCTACTCTCGTGCACAATATTTACATTTCCAATATCTATCAATCTGAAGACAGATGCACAGCACAGTTCGTGGTTTACTGTTTGCCTGAAGGATCATTTGGCAAGTTTCTTGACTCCCTTGTTTCGCGAGTTAGAAACATGTTTGTGAGTGTGTGTGTATTTC
>NW_026337873.1:0-511 GCF_001194135.2 Octopus bimaculoides | reverse complement strand
ATATAAAAGGGTTTTATGAAAGTTAGCTTAAATTTAGAATATACAAATATTTTATTAAGCTCTTTTTTAATATTTCTTGCTTCTTGCTTTTTGTTATATTTTTTCTTTTTAGTTTTACTAATTTACACAAATAAAATAAGATAAAAGAAAGATTTAAAGAGAGAAATATTAAAAAAACAAGAAATATTCAGGTGAGTCAAACTATTTTTGATAGCTTGAAAATACAAAGTGAATGGTTTTTAAAAGGGTGTCTGTTCAATGATTTATTTCAATGGATTGCAACATTTAAAAACATGTAGATAGATAGGATTATTCATGTATGCATGTATTGTTGTCGGTATGTATACAAGCATGTATGTATATAATTATGCACGCATGTATGTATGGATGTTTATGTGTACGGGTGTATACATATTTGTATAAATGTATGCATCTATATATATGTACATCATCACCTAGGTTAAGAATTAACCAGTTCCAGCACCTTCACTACCACCACCACCACCACCAC
>NW_026337872.1:0-244 GCF_001194135.2 Octopus bimaculoides | reverse complement strand
ATATATATATATATATATATATATATATACATATATATTATGTATATATAGTTAATATATATATAGTATATATAGATATATAGTATTATATATATAGTAGATATATATATATATATATTATATATATGTAGATATATGCATATATACATATATATGTACATATATACATATATATGTAGATATATGCATTTTCTGCAATTTCGCCATTATATGTATTTATATATATATATATATATATATATAT
>NW_026337871.1:0-221 GCF_001194135.2 Octopus bimaculoides | reverse complement strand
ATATATATATATATATATATATATATATATACACACACACATACACTTACGACGGGCTTCTTTGAGTTTCAGTCTACCAAATACGCGCACAAGGCTTTGGTCGGGTCAAAGTTATAGTAGATTGCACTTTCCCAAGATTTATGAACCCACAACCATGTGGTTGGGAAACAACCAGAGTTAAATCCATTAGCCAAATATATCTATATATATATATATATATA
>NW_026337870.1:0-456 GCF_001194135.2 Octopus bimaculoides | reverse complement strand
TTTGTTGTTTATTTTGTTTTGTATTCTTCTTTGTTTTTGTTTATCATTGATACCGACAATATAAAGACTGTCTTCCCAGTGGGAGTCGTCATAGGGCACCTTAACCGGGGCCTCTTCTAATATTTATACATTTTCATTCCCAAACCAGCAATGTTTGAGTAAACCAATATTCCCTGGCATGCCAGCTATGGTCAGCCCCCCCCCCTTATATATAAGGCTGGTTTGTCTTACGGTGTCTTAGGGTGTTATTTGATTCAGCCAATCTCGAAGGGGATATTAGTTGCTTGTTTGTTGTTTTGGTAGGTTTACTTTCAGAGTTGGAAGAGTTAAATCAAGAGATAAGAGATAAGAGAGGAGAGAACAGTTTTAACTTGTTACAAGTTATAATATTACGATAAGAATTTCATACGACTTCAGGACAAAATAACATATAGCATTGATTATATAATTAGTATA
>NW_026337869.1:0-308 GCF_001194135.2 Octopus bimaculoides | reverse complement strand
TAGTGAACATCAGAAGATTCACTTTCATTTATTTCATCTTTCTATATAACGTCATCCGAGTACCAGCCAGTGCAGACGATATACAACATTTGATAAAACTATAGGAAAGTGGGTTATACATCATTAGATGTATACCTGACTTTCCTATATAAAATTAAGAATTAACGGAACGCTGAACTCCAGACTATCAACATAACAATATTTATTTTAAGGTGGTTAATATATACATCTTTAGCTCTTGTTTGTTGAGACGTCTACTGTGTGTGAGCATGGTTGTTGGGACGTTGGTATGTAGATGTGAGCGAGCT
>NW_026337868.1:0-270 GCF_001194135.2 Octopus bimaculoides | reverse complement strand
CAAGTCTTTGGTCGGCTCGAGGCTATAGTAGACGACACTTACCCAGAACTATGTGGTTGGGAAGCAAGCTTTTTACCACACAGCCACGCCTATGCCTATATATAATATATAATATATAAAAAATAAACTTCTCTCCGTCGGTCACGAATGGCCATGGGTGCACCTAAGAGCTTCCTCTCCGGGGTGCAACTCTGGACGGAAAGTCGCCTCACCGGCGAAAGCACATCTTAGGGTGAGTTTTATGGAAGACCAGTAGTTGCCCATGCATAC
>NW_026337866.1:0-253 GCF_001194135.2 Octopus bimaculoides | reverse complement strand
TGCACATGTATATATGTATATGCATATATTTGTGTGTATATATGTATACACACCCACACATCCACATACACACATGCATTCATCAATTATTGAAATTATGTGTCTGGTGACTTTTACATTACTACTTAAAGTTTAATATTTAAACATCTATGTATGTGTGTGTGTGTGTGTGTATATGTGTGTGTGTGTGTATATGGATGTAGATATATGTATATGTATATATATGTATATATGTGTATATATATATATGTAT
>NW_026337865.1:0-335 GCF_001194135.2 Octopus bimaculoides | reverse complement strand
ATATATATATATATATATATATATATATATGCACTTTTGAAGGCTTAATTTTTATGTGTTGAAAAGTTTATATTTGATGTCATTGTTATGTCAATGTTCGTGATGTTTCAGGCGTCAACTTCAAGCTGTGATCATCTTAATATCCCGGGGCAGCGATGTCAATAGGAAGGAGAATGATGGCTGGACTCCTCTCCATTTGGCTGCGGCGATATTGGCGAAGGAATGGAATGATGGGGTGACAGCGTTACTGCAAACACAGGGGAAGTACATGCTAGAGGTTAGTGACTATATGTGTGTGTGGGTGTGTGTCTACGTATGTGTATACGTATATATAT
>NW_026337864.1:526-752 GCF_001194135.2 Octopus bimaculoides | reverse complement strand
GGCTTCTCAAAACCAGAAAGGAGAAAGCTAATTCGAAGACTACATATCCAGTCCATCACTGGAAATGTAAAAATCTATAAAACTTTCCAGAAGTGTATCATATAAATATACATGAGCATGTCTAGATATGTAACTATATGCGTGAGAATACATTCATAAAACATATAAATTTGCATATGCATACACACATACATACATACATACACACACACATACATACATACAT
>NW_026337864.1:0-198 GCF_001194135.2 Octopus bimaculoides | reverse complement strand
CATACATACATACACACATACATACATCCATACATACATACATACATACAAGCTTACAAACAAAAATACCCTGTTGTTGATGTTGAAATTCCCATGAAGGATCCTTGGATCTAGGTTAGAAACCGGTTCTTTCTCTATTGGGACGAATTCTTGAAACAAACTGAATAATGACATACATACATACATACATACATACAT
>NW_026337863.1:0-247 GCF_001194135.2 Octopus bimaculoides | reverse complement strand
TATATATATATATATACTTATATACATATACGCGTGCACGCATATATAAACATGTATATGTATGTATGTATGTATGTATGTATGTATGTATCTACATAGATATAGGAATATATATATGTGCGTATGTGTATATATATGTGTGTGCATATCTATCTACCTGTCTATCTATCTATCGTTTACTGTTCTGCTAAGGTAAGAAAAACAAAGAAAGTACTCCATCAAGTGAGAGGTAAATATCACACATACG
>NW_026337862.1:0-250 GCF_001194135.2 Octopus bimaculoides | reverse complement strand
TGCTTACATACTGAAGGGCTTGGTAAAAATTATTAATTATTAATTTATTAGTAATTTAATAAATTGATAATCCTTTACCCTTTTAATTGTAATAATTATTCACTCCTGGATAGTAAACCACAGATTTTCTGCGGTATTGCCTGCGACGCACATGGTAATTCTTGGGAAGGGATGATGAGCTGGCTGGCCTATGTAGGTTCGGAGATACTTTCAAACTGTGTCGATTGTTATGATGGCGCTCGGTCATACA
>NW_026337861.1:0-227 GCF_001194135.2 Octopus bimaculoides | reverse complement strand
ATATATATATTTGTTCTTCCTGTTGACAATACATTTATGATGATGGATTTGTACTAGTTGCAACACGATGGCCGCTGAGATATACAGACACAAAATCTCGCATGCATCTATTTCTATATCAGGTTTATATACATATATATACATACATGAAGCGGCTAACAATAAGCACAGATATGAGTATGAGATAAGAATTTTCTTTCCAAGCAAATGATTCTGAGTTCACTCTC
>NW_026337860.1:0-418 GCF_001194135.2 Octopus bimaculoides | reverse complement strand
ATATATATGTATATTAGAATTATGAATAGGGATGAGGGAAATTGTTGTTGAGATGTGGATGTCGGAACGGAGCATTCACGTGTAATAAATTGCATAATACTCTATTCGTGCAATTGGATTCTATTTTTGTATGTGTGATTGTGGGATGGCCTGGTATTTTACTTCAATAATCAATAATACCTAGTTATCGGTATTTAATCTGCGTGCCTTTAAGGCAGGGAAATAAAAAAAAATAGCAATATAAAAAAACGTGATTCGTACCATGTTCAAATAAATCTAAATATTTGTTCGTATGTTTATAGACAGATATATATATTCATATATCTCTAATACGTATTTGCTTGCATGTATTTATATATGTGTACATACATATACACATATGTGTGTGTGTAGAAATATGCCTATATCTATATCTATA
>NW_026337859.1:0-351 GCF_001194135.2 Octopus bimaculoides | reverse complement strand
TGGTACTCATTTTATCGACTCCGAAAGGATGAAAGGCAAAGTCGACCTCAACAGAATTTGAACTTAGTTCAGAGTGACAGGCAAAGTACCACTCGGCATTTCAACCAGTGTACTAAAATCTCTGCCAGCTCACCACCTTAATAACAACAACAACAACAACAACAACAACAATAATAATAATAATAATAATAATCCTTCCAACTATAGGCACAAGGCCTGAAATTGGTACTTAATTTATCAACACCAAAAGGATGAAAGGCAAAGTCGACCTCGGAGGAATTTGAACTCAGAATGTGGAGAGAGACAAAATACCGCTAAGCATTTCGCCCGGCGTGCTAACGATTCTGCCAG
>NW_026337858.1:0-241 GCF_001194135.2 Octopus bimaculoides | reverse complement strand
TATACTGTTTTATCTTAATCTTTCTTATAACATGAAACATTATTTGTTTCTTGATGGCAAAATAAATGCTTACTATTGATGAATGAAATTTCGTTTTTCACCCCCTCCTCTCTACTGTCTGTAAATACATAGTATATTTCGTCTGAATTTTATTATTTTTCTTTTTATTGTAATTGAGGGTAGTGGAAACGTTTTTAAACGCTGTAGTCATTTTGGTTGTTTAGTCATTGTACGAAACGAG
>NW_026337857.1:0-465 GCF_001194135.2 Octopus bimaculoides | reverse complement strand
ACACACTCACACACAGATCCATACAAATGCATGCCTACACACATAAGCACAGGACTTAAACGTAATTCCTTCTCTACCATTCACGTAATTATTTCCTTGAAATTTCAAATCCCATACATGTCATTTTTTAAGCCAACAGCTTAAACCATTTGTTTTCTAGATTCATTTGACATTCATTTTTCCCTCATTATTCTTTCATTTTCATCCATTTGCCTTTCCATTCCGGCCTTCTTCATATAAATCAGACACTCACTCACTCATACAAACGCACTATGTATGCATATATAAATGTATAGATTAATGGAATGTGTATTCCATTAATCCATACATTACTAATTTTCAATTCTTCAATTCATTTTCCTTATAAAATATTCAGTTATTCTCTGGCTTCGAACATTATTCATGTAATTATTACGCATCTATCTGTCTATCTATCTATCTATCTATCTATCTATCTATCTATCT
>NW_026337856.1:0-420 GCF_001194135.2 Octopus bimaculoides | reverse complement strand
GTATGTATGTATGTATGTATGTATGTATGTATATATATGAATATGTACGTGCGTGTGTTTATGTAGTATGCCAAGGAATAAGTTCACTCCTATTAAGAGATATGCTCCAATTCTCTGTAAGAGTGAAGGTGGGAGGTGCTAGATTGCCGTGTATTACCGTGGTAATAGGCTTAATGAGAGATTAAATGATCTCACAAGCTAAACAGTCGATTTAACCAATAAGCGAGGAACCTTAATGGGAGAGGTCAAAATTAGCAAAAAACAGAAAAGACAAATTTAGAAAAAAAAAAACAAAACATAAAACATATAAGAGAAAAAGAAAATAAATAAAGAGTTTAATGATTAAACGACAACTAAGATAATTAAAATGACAAAGATCGATTCCAGGAAGCAATTTTTTTTCTTTTTACGAAAGATAAA
>NW_026337855.1:0-510 GCF_001194135.2 Octopus bimaculoides | reverse complement strand
ATGATGATGATGATGATGATGATGATATATATATATATATATATATAGTAGATCCCGCTTTATAAATCCATTGATCATAAATCCACCTGCTTAATGTATGCAAAATGGTTGGGATGGAATGTTTACACATAAAAATCTCTCATTTGATAAATCCTGTTGTCGCTGCTCCTTCCAAAAATTCCAACAAGTCGCAGTGAATGAATAAAGTGCTTTTTTTTCCCTTTTTTGCTCTTACATACTGACAGGTAGGCTCGAGCGGCCACAGCCAGCCAGTTGTCACGTGGTGCACTCCATCATCCAAAAATAGATCAATAAATATGTAATTCCTGGCAGTGGCTGATGGAGTCTACCACACAACATTGTCAGTCAAGCGAAAAATAAGGCTCCGAGACACCTCTTATCAAAATTACGCGCCCTTCTCATTTATTGGATGATGGTGTGTACCACGTGACAGCTGGATGATTGTCGCTGCTGGAGCCTACCTGTCAGTATTTAAGGATGAAATAAATG
>NW_026337854.1:313-428 GCF_001194135.2 Octopus bimaculoides | reverse complement strand
ATCGAAAAGTAAGGTAAGAGTTACGAAAGAAGGATTCTATAGTTGGTACTTGAAAACTCACCGCTTCAGTATGACAAGTGTATGTGTGTATGTATGTATACACACAGATATATAT
>NW_026337854.1:0-303 GCF_001194135.2 Octopus bimaculoides | reverse complement strand
TGTATGTATACACACAGATATATATACAAACATACATATATATGTTATACTTATATACGTACATACGTATATACTTATATATACGTATGTATATATATGTATACACACACATATACATACATACGTACATACATATAAACACACTAATTTCAGACAGAGATGCACACACGACAACCATTCGCACAAATTCTACTCACAGACATGGTCAATTCATTATATTCACATATGCCACCATATATATCATGCGTAGCTTGTATACATATATATACACACACACACACACATACATACATACATACATAC
>NW_026337853.1:0-223 GCF_001194135.2 Octopus bimaculoides | reverse complement strand
GTATGTATGCATGTATGTATGTATGTATGTATGTATGCATGCATACATGCTTGCATGTATGTATAGACTCTGAGCAATGGAGCCTACGCTCCACCACTGGCCTTAGCGATTCCTGCAGACTAATGGTTCCTGGGTTATTTCTCTTCTTCGGTTGTAATAAACCAGTAATTCTTTGGATATATAATATACCTTAGTTGGTTATTGAACACGTAACTGAATTTTT
>NW_026337852.1:0-205 GCF_001194135.2 Octopus bimaculoides | reverse complement strand
TGTGTGTGTGTGTGTATACAGCCGTTCTCCAGTTGCTGTTTAAGCTAATCACGTTGATTTATTTTTTATTTTTTATCACGTTTTTTTACACGTTTTCTTATCCCCCCACCTCATCCTTTGCTCTTGTGTCAAATAATTTTAAATCATGAGGACCCTTATCATCATAATCATCATCATCATCATCATCATCATCATCATCATCATC
>NW_026337851.1:0-287 GCF_001194135.2 Octopus bimaculoides | reverse complement strand
TATGTATATGTATGTATATATGTATATTTATATATGTATATGTATGTATGTTGCGTCTCTTATAATATATATATGCGTACATAGATATTTTGTATTGTTTTTCAGTTGTTTTTAGTTTGTTCTTCCATTGTCAATTTGTGTTTCCCGATCAATTTGTATTGTATTAGTTGCTATTGTTTTGTAATGTTTTAATGCTTTTTGTGCCCTTGTGACAAGAAAAGAAGCGATTATATATGATATTCGAGGGAAGCTTCATTCATTATATACATATGTGTACATATATATAT
>NW_026337850.1:0-485 GCF_001194135.2 Octopus bimaculoides | reverse complement strand
GCCTCTCTCTCTCTCTCTCTCTTTGCCTCTCTCTCTCACTTTGCCTCTCTCTCTCCTCAATGACCACCGGTACGGTACCGCAGACCTGATCTAACGATGACTCACTCTCTTACATCACTCACCAATGAGCTCCAGTCTTAAAGAAGTTCGTTGAAATCAATGTTTTTCTGCCCTAGATATCAACAAATTCTTCGATCCTATTTTGTGTACACATCTTCAATCAAAACGTCGCTGCTTGTGTTGACGAAGCCTTTTCTTTTTCACTTTCAATCAAATCCGTTGTTCCTCGGGGTTTGATTTTGCTTCGCACTTACTGAATTCCATCCATCAATGACCAATATAGCACCACATTCAACAACGGATGTGAATAACACGATCACCATTCTACGTTACCCTTCCCCAATCGAGAAGCATCCAAGCACCTATGCATAACATATATATCACATATCTAACTTATATTTATTCAATAAACGTAGTTATTGAGA
>NW_026337849.1:0-664 GCF_001194135.2 Octopus bimaculoides | reverse complement strand
ATACAATAATCCTTTGAGATCTCAGATATTTTTTCTGAATCTCCCTGATTATTTTGATGTGCTTGTTACCTGGTATTAAATTGATATTAATTAATATCCAACTTTTTACCCTATTGTTTAATTTGATTAACCATAACCAAATTCTCAGAGTTAGTATATTCGATGTGGAACGTTTTTCTGCGGAAATATTTCCGGATTTAGCGCGCAAAAACGAAGACTTTTGAATCTTACCATAAAATATAATTTATTAGAACCGTACACACGTGCTTTCCTTGTGGCGTACAACTTAGTGTGCGATTCTCTAAATTATATTTATCCAACGGTCTGTACTGATGAGAAACAGGTATTAATTTCGAAACATATGTTTACAGATAATTGTGTTGTTTTTGCGTAATTTTCACTGGTCTTGCCTGCTTTACGTTTTTTGTTGCTTCGCTAAATTCTCTTTGAGAATTATTCGGTCTTAGAAGACACATGACATGTGATCTTCTTCTAGCACATTAGCAGTCCACCTAGTGGACTCCTTTATATATATTTTTATATATACATATACAATAATCCTTTGATATTTCAGATAATTTTTCAGAATCTCCCTGATTCCTTTAATGTGCTTATTACCTGGTATTAAATTGATATTAATTAATATCCAATTTTTTACCCTATT
>NW_026337848.1:210-363 GCF_001194135.2 Octopus bimaculoides | reverse complement strand
ATACAATTTCAAAATAAGGTGATTAAAATCAAAATAAGCAGCAAGGATATTCAGAAGTAATGCAGTACGATCGTTTCATGCAACTCCGTTTAATTGAACAATGCAATCATTACATCAATTTAAATGCAGAGAAATCTTCAGTTGCACAAAGAC
>NW_026337848.1:0-200 GCF_001194135.2 Octopus bimaculoides | reverse complement strand
ATTTAAATGCAGAGAAATCTTCAGTTGCACAAAGACATAGAATTTAATTAAATTAAAACAGATGGACACATTAGTATAATTTTACCTGAAATCTCCTAGAAATTAAGGAGATAAACAAAGAACATGCTGCCTTCCTTTCAGCTTTGAAGATACTAAGGTATCAGGAAGAAAGACTTGTTACAGATTTTTGCTTGTCACTG
>NW_026337847.1:0-205 GCF_001194135.2 Octopus bimaculoides | reverse complement strand
ATAAAGTAGTTGTATACAGCCAACTTAACGTGACAGTCCCAATAAGGGAAACATACTACTGCTATTTAGCCCTAGGAAGCTCGAACACTTCCTGTCGGCCTTGACCCGTTTTCTGCGTCAGGCATCTTCCTTGACAAGCATCTACAGCTAGCTGCTCATGCTACTTCAGGCTGATGACGAGCAAAAACTCAGAAACATGTCCCTG
>NW_026337846.1:449-903 GCF_001194135.2 Octopus bimaculoides | reverse complement strand
TTATATATATATATTTATATATATATATATATATATACATATATACGCATATTTATATACATACATATATATATCTATATTTATATGTGTACTTAAGTACTCACGCATCTATATAGAGTGTGAGAAGAGAGAGCGCTAGGAGAAAGAGAGGAGAGAGGCGGTTAATCTGAAGTATTGAAATCTGAAATATCATTGGTCTAAATTGGTCTCCTGGCCATGTCACTTGTGATTGCTGTGGCAAGTTCTTTATCCATTCTACATCCCCAAATATCCCTTATCAATGGCTACTGTCAGAATACATGTAATTAGCATTCATACAAATCCATGCAAACACCCACACCCGCATATTGTTACCTACATACAGGCATCTACGCCCACGCTAATATATAAAAATACGCACGTACACGTATGCATACATTATACGTATGCATACATTATACGTATGCATACATTA
>NW_026337846.1:264-439 GCF_001194135.2 Octopus bimaculoides | reverse complement strand
ATACATTATACGTATGCATACATTATACGTATGCATACATTATACGTATGTATTCTCATGATGTACACCTATCGAAGCACGCCAAGTTATATGTACGGACACATGTACACCTTTATGTAACAATCTTATATGTATGTATGTATGCATGTATGTATGTATATATGTATGTATGTAT
>NW_026337846.1:0-128 GCF_001194135.2 Octopus bimaculoides | reverse complement strand
ATATATGTATGTACGCATGTATGTATATTTAATGTTTTCGTTTCTCATTTTGTTCACGTGTTTTTGGCGTCCTGTACACATATATGCATGTATATATACATATATATGTAGGTATGTAGATATATGTA
>NW_026337845.1:0-225 GCF_001194135.2 Octopus bimaculoides | reverse complement strand
ATCTATCTATCTATCTATCTATCTATCTACCTGCCTGTCTGTCTGCCTGCATACATACACATTTATATACATACATATTCACACGTATGTGTGCGTGTCTGTTTGTGTGTGTGTATTTTGTATCAATATCTAGTATATGTAATTGTGAACCCTGTGTTTGAATGCTGGTTATCATTTGCCTTCTTCGATCTCATTTAATGTCCATCGAGCCACATACATCATACA
>NW_026337844.1:0-242 GCF_001194135.2 Octopus bimaculoides | reverse complement strand
CATCATCATCATCATCATCATCATCATCATTCTCGTCGTTGTCATCGTCAACATCATCACTACCACCATCAACATCTCTATAACCTTTGCATTTACTGCATTGAACATCATTGTTGCATTCACCACCATCACTATCATTTGACATGATGATGATGAAGATGGTGATGATGGTTGTTCTTGTTGTTGTTGTCCTTGTAGGTATCACTTGGTATTTCTCTCATTGTCCTCACATCTCACATCTA
>NW_026337843.1:0-264 GCF_001194135.2 Octopus bimaculoides | reverse complement strand
CACACACACACACACACACACACACACACACACAAGCATATATGTACATATATATATATATTTATATGTTTATGTGTGCATATATGTATATATATATGCACATACATACCTGTACATACATAAATATACATATAAATACAACCACACGCACACACAGATGTATGTATACATGTTAGTGTGTATATACATATCAATCAGATTTTTAGGGAAGGGAAAACTGTTTGAAAAGCATACACTTGACTGTATTTATTGTAAAGGGAAATC
>NW_026337842.1:0-201 GCF_001194135.2 Octopus bimaculoides | reverse complement strand
ATTTATACGTTTTTGCGTCGTAACTCCTTTATTATTTATATATATATATACGACGGGCTTCTTTCAGTCTCCGTCAACCAAATACGCTCACAAGGCTTTGGTCGGCCCGAGACTATAGTAGAACATACTTGCCCAAGGTGTCACACAATGGGACAGAACCATGTGGTTGGTAAGCAAGCTACTTACCACACAGCCACTCCT
>NW_026337841.1:0-210 GCF_001194135.2 Octopus bimaculoides | reverse complement strand
ATTCATAGGTACGTTCAAATGTGCGTAGGTACATTCAAATGTAGGCAGGTAGGTAGGTAGGTAGGTAGGTAGGTATATACGAACGTACATATGTACGTACGTAAGAAGGCAAATAGATAGCTAGGTAAGTACGTTCATACGTTAAGAAATGTGCTTGTAGGAAGATGATAGATAGATAGATAGATAGATAGATAGATAGATAGATAGATA
>NW_026337840.1:0-321 GCF_001194135.2 Octopus bimaculoides | reverse complement strand
TATATTTGAATAGAAAGGGGTTCCTCATAATTTCTATATCAATCCACTCATCCTTCATTCCATACAATTAAATTAGAACAGAACTTCTCTTGTGGAGTGGAGACAGCATGTTCTTTGTCTATCTCCTTAACTTCTTGGAGAAGTTAGGTATAATAATACTAATGTGTCCATCTGTTCTAATTTAATTAAATTCTATGTCTTTGTGCAGCTGAGAATTGCCCTGCATTTTAAATTGATGTAATGATTGCATTGTTCAATTAAAGGGAGTTGTATGAAACGATCGTACTGCATTACCTCTAGATATCCTTGTTGCTTATTTTG
>NW_026337839.1:0-506 GCF_001194135.2 Octopus bimaculoides | reverse complement strand
CCACTAAGTGTACATCCATTATGCTAGAAATGGATCACCTACGATATAACCACAAAGAAACGAATGTTCTCTAGAAAAAATTACCAAACACCAGAACATAAGCGTTTAAGACAAATAAAAATATGCAAAATACGTAAAAACGGACGTTTTTGCGTAAGTAAGGCAGTTAATGGCCAAACGGGTCTACGATTAATTCTTTATTTTGTATATTTTCTTTTGTCTTACCCGCTAATATTCTGGTGTTTGCTGAATTTTTCCAGAGAACATTCTTTTCTTTGTGGTTAGATCGTAAGTGATCTCTTTCTAGGAGAATGGATGTAAACTTAGTGGTCATCCCTTCTTATACGCATGTAATACATTTTTTTCTCAATTTTCATATCTTTATATATGCCAGGCCACTGGTTTTGAATTGATGTTAATTAAATTAATATTCAATTTATCACCCTCTAGGCGCAGGTGTGGCTGTGTGGTAAGTAGCTTTCTTACCAACCACATGGTTCCGGGTT
>NW_026337838.1:0-205 GCF_001194135.2 Octopus bimaculoides | reverse complement strand
TGTGAGTTCGTGTGTTGAAGCATATTCTGTTGTGTCTGGGGAGAGTCATACAGTCTGAGTGAGAGGCCTTTTGTCACCAGCAGAGGTAAGAGCTCCCTGAACTTTGCCCAGGCTATTCTAATTCTAGCAGCTACACTCTCAGAGCATTCCCCCTTACTACTGACTTGGTCTCCTAGGTAATGGAAGCTATCAACTACTTCTAGTT
>NW_026337837.1:0-675 GCF_001194135.2 Octopus bimaculoides | reverse complement strand
ACTAACATCCATGTCTGCACGTACGTTCTTATGTATGTATGTATGTATGTGTGTGTGAGTGTGTGTGTGTGTGTATGTGTATGTACACACGCATGCATGTACGCATGTGTGTGTGTACCTGTATTCATACCTACGTGTTTTACATATATACACATATACTACCCATCTATTTCTCTGTATTATAGATAGATAGATAGATAGATAGATAGATAGATAGGTGTATCATCGTCTGTACGTACACTTGTTCACGCTTGTGTGTGTGTGTGTGATATACATACATGCATTCCTGCATGCTTTAGACAAATACCAATACCACTCCCCTCCACACAAACATACATATACAAACACATACTATCAGAGAGAGATTGATAGACAGAGAAACTTGCGAAAGGCATGTATAAATTCTATTACAAAACAAAACGATAAACTACGGGGTTGACATGAGAACAAGTGGAAAAATCTGAAAATATCAGACATAGAGGTGTGAAAGACGAACAAGGGACATTTCGCATATTTCGCTCCTCACTGTCAAAACCCTAACAATGTCAGGGCTCAAATATTGACCTAAACAGACGCCAATGAAGTCGGTCTGCCCTGGCCACCAGTCAGTACATCTGAGTGAATTATGTCTGTTTGTCGAGATTTCAAGTTTGTGATTTTTTTTTTCTTTCTTTC
>NW_026337836.1:0-412 GCF_001194135.2 Octopus bimaculoides | reverse complement strand
TATATATATGTGTGTGTGTGTATACATGTGTGTATTTGTGTTTGTAGTGGTGTAACTATGTGTTTGTATGTGCCTGTATTCGTGTGTGCACGTGTGCATATGTGTGTATTTATATATATATATAAATACATACATATATATATATCTTGCTTTTGGTGTGTATAAGTATATATGCATGTATATATGTATTTATGAATGTGTATGTATGCAAGTACATGAATATATTTCCGTGCACATATTTGTATATAAGTGTATATAAATCTAGGTCTATGTGTATATATGTGTTAGTTTCTATGTGCATATGTCTATGTATAGATGAGTGTATATATGTGGATGTATGTATGAGTATATGGGTATACAATGTATAAGAACACACACAGATGCATATATAATTAGACTCAAATATATACAC
>NW_026337835.1:0-210 GCF_001194135.2 Octopus bimaculoides | reverse complement strand
AAAGATAATGTTTGGAGTACAGTGTGTTATAGGAAATGTCAGTCGTTATTTATTTTTTGACCTTCTTTATGAGGATATCTTGAAATTTGAGTTGGTTATGGTTATTTTCAATAGGGAATTGTATATCTCTGGTAATTCCATTGGGGTGTGTTTCAAATTCTGTTAATTTCTCTATGGTTTCATTCCATAGGATGACGCGACTGTCAAGGT
>NW_026337834.1:0-233 GCF_001194135.2 Octopus bimaculoides | reverse complement strand
GTGATGACAAAGGAATAAACGATTATCTTATGAACTCCATTGGCTTACAGCTGTTTCCGCTATGGAGAAGCGGAGGACTCTAGTTGAGTGCCTGAGTAATAGTTTACAGCTCCATCGGAGCCCCAAACCACATACATATACATATATTCTCTTTTACTCTCTTTTAGGTGTTTCAGTCATTTCACTGTGGCCATGCTGGAGCACCGCTTTTAGTCGAGTAAATCGACCCCAGG
>NW_026337833.1:0-272 GCF_001194135.2 Octopus bimaculoides | reverse complement strand
TAGTTACTTTGCCTGTTGTAAGACCAGTGACCGATGGTCACTTATTTTTCTACATATA
The DNA here is from genome assembly GCF_001194135.2 of Octopus bimaculoides. Classification (NCBI taxonomy): domain Eukaryota; kingdom Metazoa; phylum Mollusca; class Cephalopoda; order Octopoda; family Octopodidae; genus Octopus; species Octopus bimaculoides. The sequence goes on along the minus strand of NW_026337833.1, from coordinate 214 downwards.
GCAAGCTGAAGCTAATCCCTACTATTTCTAACAGTTGAGTGTTTATGACTGAAGATGGGCACAAACAATCAGAAACCATTTGGTCTCGTGATCCCATCATTTGCTGGAAGACAGTAGGGGTTTGCTCCCTTGCTTGCAATATCTACAGGGTGCAGGTTGCACCAGTAACTAGCTGGCAGAGGCTCAGCCTGGGGTTAAACAATAGTAACATCAA
>NW_026337832.1:0-210 GCF_001194135.2 Octopus bimaculoides | reverse complement strand
CCTCGCCCAAGCATGTATATATATGTCTCTTTCTCTCTCTCACTCCTTCTTTCTCTTTCTCTTTCTTTCTCTTATTTTCCCCATTCTCTGTATATATATATAAGCACTCACGTATTTACACAAACACTCATATGCACTCGCGCGCACACACATTTCTAAATATGCATATATATATAAATATAAGTAAACATGTATGCATACATATATATA
>NW_026337831.1:0-359 GCF_001194135.2 Octopus bimaculoides | reverse complement strand
GGATGATTTCATCCAATATACACTGGTTTAATAACATATTGTTGAATTGTTGAGAAATATCTCTTCAGTATAAATAGGTATGTTATAGACATCGAGTATTGTTAAGTAAGAAAATGGAGAGTTTAAATGGATATAAATTTATCAACATAATCTTAATTAAGACTACAATTGTTGGAAAATCTCAATTGACCATCATATAGTTTCTTCAATGTCCATTGGTCCTGATATTTTACTCAAAATCTCCAAAATGCAAACTTATTTTATTCTCTGGATTTCTAATTTGTACTGCGTGTAAATTGAAACAAATTGTCAATAAATTAATCTATACCCATTTATACTCTGCATTTTTTTGCTTCATA
>NW_026337830.1:0-360 GCF_001194135.2 Octopus bimaculoides | reverse complement strand
ATCACAAGTATCTGATGTTCCTATATTTTTCTTTCACCCAAAACCAGAAACTTTTATGTGTGTCTATCTATATGCTGTGTATTAGATTAAAACCTTAGAAAACTGATTTCTACGTCCTGGGAAACTCTCTCTTCTAGACGCTGTTGTAAAAACTTTAAAATATTCGCACTTTAATTGCATATTATCATAAAAGATAGCAAAATATCCGTTATGTATACACATATACACACCGTTTTATATATGTGTATATATATATATATAATCTGGAACTCGACTGAAGAAAGAAAATTCCGAATGACCCGTTGTTCTTGTTTTTTTGGTATTCCTTTATATATAGATAATATTCTCGTATATAGATAA
>NW_026337829.1:0-303 GCF_001194135.2 Octopus bimaculoides | reverse complement strand
TTCTTCTCCTTCTTCCTTTGTCTCTCATTCTCTCTTTCCCATCTCTTCTCTTCTCTCTCATTCTTCCGCTCATCTTCTTTTCATTCACTCGTTATTCTTTCTGTCTTTCTTCTTCTTCTTTCTTCTTTCTTACTCTCCTTCTTTCCTCCGCTACGTTTTCATTCCTTCCTTTCTTTCAATCGTGATTTCTTCACTCTCTCCTTTTTTTTTCTTCCTTCATTCCTTCCTTCCTTCCAACCCATGAATTCCATGGAACGCATTCATTCGTTCCCAGTAGTTCTTGTTTTAAGCCTGGTGCTTTTT
>NW_026337828.1:0-202 GCF_001194135.2 Octopus bimaculoides | reverse complement strand
TTTCCCCGGTGGTTCCCTTGCTCAAGAGATCATGTCGGACACTGGTCATCTTATGTAATTTGATTCTGTAAGAAAACAAAGACAATGAAAGTGGTTGACATAACATTTTTAGAAGAAAAATAAACAATATACTTAGAACTTAGAAGCAATGAAAACAATACTGAGAATATCAATACATACAGTATTTGAAAAGCTGCATGCG
>NW_026337827.1:0-400 GCF_001194135.2 Octopus bimaculoides | reverse complement strand
TACTTGTCTATCTGTCTATCCGTCTACCTGTCTGTCTGTCTATCTATTTATCTATCTACTTTCACTTCTACCCACTTCCTATTCTTTACATAGATGAGACTTATACACCAGTCTCATCATATACTGGTCATATACTGGTTGGTTACATAGAAAGCCATAATAAACGACATTACTGTATATGCCTCACAATATATGGGGAGACCAAACCCAGTATCTGATTCCTTCAAATCTGTGGTCAAACTTTGAATCAATAGTAACTACTTTGCTATGTTTACGAGACTAATATATTGGATGTTTGATGATCGCAAAGACATCTTCCATCTCACATCTCTCTATTTTACTTACTTTGGGGACTGACCAGAGGAGGGAGAAAAGTGCTCTTTCTGTGAAGTGTGTGTGT
>NW_026337826.1:1473-2228 GCF_001194135.2 Octopus bimaculoides | reverse complement strand
TACAAATATAAAGAAAGAGGAGGAATAGGGAGTGTATTAAGACACACATTTGAGCTGCGTACACCTGAGCAACCTGAAATAAAGTACCTTGATCAAGGACACAATGAACCATGCTGTTCAGGAATCGAACCCGTGACTGTATGATCATGAGCGCATTACTCTAACCATTAGGCCAGGGAATATTTATAGTGGCAGATTCGATGGAAGGAGTTAGGACGGACGAAATGGAAGTTGAAATGAAACAGAATCAATAAATGGGTCAATATATGAATAATGAATAATGAATAATGAATTATGAATAAACGGAGGAAATAATGTATGATATATAAACGGTAGATAAATAGTCAGATAGGGTTCAAAGTGGAAAGGCTCTCGCCATGGGCATGTATGCGGCTGCGTAGTAAGAAGCCTGCTTACCAACCATATGGGTCCGGGTTCAGTCCCACTGCGTGGCAGCTTGGGCAAATATCTTCTATAATAGCCTCGGGTCGGCCAAAGCCTTGTGAGTGGATATGGTGGACGGAAACTGAAAGGAACAGGTAAAATTCAGGCCTGAAATTTACCTGCTTCACTCCCTCAATTTGGATAAACACACACAGACACACACAGACACACACACACACATACACACACACACACACACACACACACACACACACATATCTAATGATTTCTTAAGTAGTGAGAAGATGGATTTGGTATTCATCTTTATTTTGTACGACGATCGTTTCGACCCGTCCTGCTAGTGTCCCTTA
>NW_026337825.1:196-304 GCF_001194135.2 Octopus bimaculoides | reverse complement strand
GGCTTGCCGGGTCTTCTCACGCACAGCACATTTCCAAAGGTCTTGGTCAAACACCAACTCCAGTTCTATATTTAAGAGATGAGGAATTATGTACATTATTTACATTTG
>NW_026337825.1:0-156 GCF_001194135.2 Octopus bimaculoides | reverse complement strand
GTTGATACACCCTCCATCCTTCATCAAGTGTCTTGGGGAAATTTTGAGCCTGGGTTCTCATTCCTAGGGTATTTTTCAATGTAATTATTATTATTCTGGTCACAGTCTGGAATCAAACTTGGAATCTTGGGGTTAGTAGCCCACGCTCTTAACCAC
>NW_026337824.1:271-497 GCF_001194135.2 Octopus bimaculoides | reverse complement strand
ATGAGTCCTCACAAGTCTCAGTGACCAGTTACGATCTATGTATGTTGTGGCTTGCTGTCAATCAATAAATACTCTAGGGCCTAGTACATTGATATGGCCCAGGACCTATAATGCTGCTGAGACAGCCTTTATTTAATGCTTTCTAAATACCACATGTGATTAAAAATAGGTAAATATATTTTCTATATTCATATAGAGTACTTTGTAAATTAGTGTAGAAATTAAA
>NW_026337824.1:0-102 GCF_001194135.2 Octopus bimaculoides | reverse complement strand
TGTGTGTATATGTATATATTATATATCCGTGTGTATATTGATATGTATATATTATGTATATTTGATATGTATATGATATGTATATATATTATGTATCTTTGT
>NW_026337823.1:0-1306 GCF_001194135.2 Octopus bimaculoides | reverse complement strand
GTAACAGTTACGCACTGGGGTCGATGTGATCGACTAGTCTCCCTCCCCTAAAACTTCAGGCTTGTGCCTTTAGTATAGAGTATATATATATGTATTTATATTGTTGTGTCTGATGTATATACATACAAATATATTGTTACTCTTACTTGTATTTACATATGTACTCTCACTATCAACTCAACCACAATATGCTGCTGTTACTACTGCTGCTTCTGCTGCTGCTAATCTATGTTAAATACTCAATACCTATTTGGAAACAGTCGCATTTTTAACCCAGAATTTGCGTTTAAGCGGTAGTTGTCTATTTTTTAACCTTTAAGGCAATTTATATTAATGTACGTCTGCCAAATACATCATACTACGCTATAGTGCACAGAGTCTTTGATAACCTTCTTTCATTCTAGACACTCCTTCAGATCTTTGATTTGTTTTTTTCGTTTGTTTTTTGGGGTGTATTTTCCTGGCTCTTTCTTTTTTGTTTTTTATTCATTCACTCATTTACTTTCGTTTTTTTTTTTTCCTTTTTTCATTACAATGTTTTCTTTGTATGATATTTCTTCCATGTTGGCTTAATGTTCCTCTTCTATGAAAACAAGAGAAAACGAAACTCTAATGCGTGCAGGGCAAACTTGCAAAAACTTGCAACAGTCTCGTGGACAAGGCGTGACCTCACGTCAGATTAAATGTTTTCCCACGAGATTTTAACTAAAAACGTGTGAAGTGTCCAACACGAGAATAGATGATGCGTCATGAAAGATAAGACGATGGCTCTGCAAACAGTGGAACTCAATAATTGGAATCTGTCTATGTACTTCCCGCAGGAATGGATTTTTATTGAGAAAAGTCAACGACACAATTGCGTCTGACCTCGTGTGACAATGCCGTGTGGTGGTTTTATAAGATAGCGTTCTGCGGTGGTGACAGGGAAGAACTGACGAAGCAATACGATGCCAGTCTAAAGAAATAATGGTAAAATTTTTTTTTAGAAAAGCTTATCAAACTTTCGTTCCAGTTAATGATCCTGTTATTGAAATATCAGCTTTTATCTTTTATCTTTTGTCATTTATCGAGTTTCGGTCGTTGGACTGCGGCCATGCTGATGCACCACCTTTAAAAATGTACTCAAACAAATCGACTCCAATACTTGGTGTTATTTTTTTCTAAATTTGGTGCTTATTCTATCGTTCTCTTTTGCCTAACTGATAAATTATGTGTTTGTAAATAAACGAACACCGGTTATCAAGTAATGGTGCAGGTGCAGAACAAGCACAAAGAGAGACACACGCTTGCGCGTGTATATATATAT
>NW_026337822.1:0-265 GCF_001194135.2 Octopus bimaculoides | reverse complement strand
CTGATCAGACACAATCAAGGGTCAAACAACAACAAAACATGAAATCCATAATATGCAGTAAAAATAACTTTATACACACCCACACACACACAGTTACACAGCAATATAATGTCTTTCAAATATTATTAGCTATAATAATTAATCAAAAATACATGTCTCATATTAAAAGTAAATGGAGAAAAATTTATTTCTTTTTTGTTTGAGTGTGATCGTTGCCAGCGTCGCCTTCCTGGCACTTGTGCCGGTGGCACATGAAAAGACATTC
>NW_026337821.1:0-223 GCF_001194135.2 Octopus bimaculoides | reverse complement strand
CATATGACTGCGGCCATGCTGGAGCACCATGTTTATTAAACTTTTATAAAAGAAAAGGTTGATGGTGACTTCAACATTTCAACTCGCTTGCCTTCCTCACGCTTCTGTTGGGTTACTTTTAGTTTTATATAGTTTTTGACAAATTATTTTGATTAGGTGGAGCGAAGTGAATGATAATTAATTTGGAGGTAAGTAAGTGTGGTGTAAACTGGAGAAGTAGTTG
>NW_026337820.1:0-2163 GCF_001194135.2 Octopus bimaculoides | reverse complement strand
AATTTCTAAAATTTTCTTTGCCACCCTATAATTTATTAATATATATATATCTATATATATATATATATATGTATACACATATACACAACGAAATGCACACGCACGCACGCGCGAACGTATCCACTCATAAATATATATATACATACATATATATGTATATATATATATACACACATGTATGGAAGTTTAACAGTCTTTTAGCTTCGGTACAGACATTCGCGTAACTTGCAGGAAGAAATCAGATCATTAAAATTATAGATCATGCATACACGCAAACATACAAACGTACGTATGCATTCATACGTATATACGTGTCTGTGTGTGCATCTGTGCACGCGCGTGAGTATGAGAGTATTTTGTATGCATGGTTAGGACATTATAAATACTGATTCTGCGCAGTAAGATGAAATGGCTGTACATGGTAACCTTAGTAACAGTTACAGACATATTTGTTCACATAGTATTCAAATCTCGGGAAAACATGCTTTTTGCAGCTGGAAAACAAAATGCTTGACATCACATGAATTTAAAGTTTCTAATTCGGATGTTCTGAACGTCAAGTAATGTATACAAAAATTCTGCTGATTTTGCGAAATATAGACAGTAACGTACGTAATTGGTATAATAGAATAGAATCTCACTTAACATACAGGGGAAAAAATGTATTATATACGTGCCTGTCAATAACTGTATATAGAATTTCGTGCAGTGAGATATAGGAACTTTTCATTGTAAGATCTGGAATGAGAAAATAAAGGTGAATGTTTAACCCGTGGAACATGACTAGGTAAAATGATATTTTATTGTTTTTTTATTCCAATTAATGGGGAAGAATTACATTCAGTCTGGCAGATATTCATAACTTAATCCACAGAATCACAAATACATTTCAGTCTCAGTCACCTTCTCCACCTCTCTCTCTCTCTCTCTCTCTCTCTCTCTCTCTCTCTCTCTCTGCACATATACATACATACGCGCGCCGAGCCCGCGCGCACACACACACACACACGTATATATATATATATATGAATACATATACATATACATTTCAAAATGTAACTACATGTGGATCGTTGGCGATTTTCTTCCTTGTCTTCCTTATCTTTTGGACTGTTCTCTGTCTCCAGTTTCTTAAGAAGAACATTGCTCGAATCATATAACTACCTTTTTTTCCTTCCCTGAGCGTCTGTTAATATTTTGCCTGTACCACGCCCTTGCGTTAATGATTCCTCTTGTGTTTTTTTCTTCGTTTTCCTGGATTAACTATATACAAATGTGTGTTTATATGTGTGAGGAGTGAGGGCGCATGGCTTAGTGGTTAGTGTATTGCACTCACGATTGCTAGATCGTGATTTCAATACCTAGATGGTGCTTTGCATTCTTGAGCAAACGCTTCATCTCACGTTGCTTTACGATCACTTCCACACCTGGCGCGTAATACACCGTGCACCTATTCAGACAACGTCGATTTGATGGAGAGAGTGAGCTAAGGAGCAGCACGAACATTTGATTACTTTCAACAAATCATTTGTGCCGGTCGTTTTGTGAAAATTAATGCTCATACGTCGTTTTCGACAAGAGAGAGTACGTCATATATATGTACGCATGAAATATGTAATATTTATATACATATATGTGTGTGTGTGTGTGTGTGTGTGTGTGTGTGTGTGTGTGTGTGCGTGTGTGTATTTCAGAACATTTATAAATAGAAGGTCTTACAGCTGTTTCCAGGATATTTATTATATCCCTCCATCGGAGACGGTGTAAGAGGATGCTTAAGCAACAGTTAATTTAGATAAGATATGAGATAGTGAGTGAATTGGAGGAACGAAAATAGATGTGAGATATGCAGGGATATTTTATTTGTAAATCCATTGTTTAGGCAGAATGGTATACATATAAGATTCCATTACCGTATGAGTAAAATCCAATACTCTTTAAAATTGGTCATTGTATCTATAAATCCATTGTTTAGGCAGAATTGTATACATATACGATTCCAATACCTTATGAGTAAAATCCAATACTCTTTCAAATTGGTCGTTGTATTTGTAAATTCATTATTTAGGCAGAATGTTATACATATAAGATTCCAATAGCCAATGAGTAAAATCGAAGTCTTTACAATTGGTCATTCCAAATACAGAGTTTTTATATATATAC
>NW_026337819.1:0-407 GCF_001194135.2 Octopus bimaculoides | reverse complement strand
ATGTATGTATGCATGCGTGTGTTTGTATGTATATCTGCATGTATGTGTGTGCATATTTATAAGTATGTATTTGTGTGTATGTTTATATGTATGTACGTATGCATATATGTATGTATGCATGCATGTGTGTATGTATGAATGTATGTATGTGTGTGTATATTTATGTGTATGTATGTGTATGTTTATATGTATGCATGTATGTATGTATACTGATATTCCAATCATAATGTATATTTGTGAATTAATATATCCTTGCAGTAACTTTTATTTGATACACTGAGAGATGAAAAGAAGCTTCTATGTCCGGTTAATGCCTTTCACATAGGTTTTTTTCCTTAACCTCCGATACTTTATTTGGTTACTATACTGAGCACACAAAGCAACTACTTAGGAAATTATCTAAGACG
>NW_026337818.1:0-292 GCF_001194135.2 Octopus bimaculoides | reverse complement strand
TCGATAAAGGACAATAACCCAGAAACTGGTTCACAGATGTTGTTTTGCACAAGATGGGAGTGCTGAACTCCCGATTTGAAACTATTAGGACGCAGATATTGTGTCGTATAGCCAGCTGGAAATGATGTTTCCTGGAGCTAAACAACAGTAACATTATCCGTTCTGTATATATATATATATGTATATATATATATATATATATATGGATATATATATATCATATTTATTTATATATATCTATAGTATACATATATCATCATCATCATCATCATCGTTTAACGTCCGCTTTCCA
>NW_026337817.1:3742-4643 GCF_001194135.2 Octopus bimaculoides | reverse complement strand
AACGAACGATTGAACGAAAGAAAGTACGTACGTACGAAAGAACGAACGAACGAAGAAACGTCCGTACGGACGTGCGAAGGAACGAACGAAGTAACGAAAGAATGGACGAACGAACGAACGAACGAGACAACGATCGAGCAAACGAAAGAACGTATGTACGTATGTACGAATAAACGAAGGAACGAATGAACAAACAAACGAACGTACGAACGAAAGAAAGATCGAACGAAAAAACAAACGAACGTACGTACGAACGAACGAACGAACGTACGTACATACATCCGTGCGTAGGAACGATCGGATGAGCGAACGAACGTACGTACGAACGAAAGAACAAACGTACGTCCGTACGTAGGAACAAGCGAAATTAAGGAACGAACGAACAAACGAACGAAAGAACGATTGAACGTATGTACGTACATACGTAAGAATGAACGTACGAACGAGCGTACGTACGAAGTTACGAATGAACGTACGTAAGAACGAACGAACGATAGAGCGAACGAACTAATGAACGAACGAAAGATAGAACATAAGAACGAACGAACGTAATTACGTACGTATGAACGAATGTACGTATATAAGTACCTACGTACGAAAGAACGTAAATACGTCCGTACGTACGTAACAACGAAGGAATGAATAAACAAATGAACGATCGAACTAACGAAAGAATGTACGCAAGTACGTAAGTAAGAACGAACGAACATACGCACGTATGTACGTACGTACGAAACATTAAAGAAACGAATGAAAGAACGTAAGTACGTACGTAAGAACGAACGAACGAAAGAATTAACGAACGAACGACTGAACGAAAGAAGGAACGAACGATCGAACAAACGAATTAACAAACAAATGTAGTTAGATACGTACGAACGAACGAACAAGCGTACGATCG
>NW_026337817.1:0-710 GCF_001194135.2 Octopus bimaculoides | reverse complement strand
GTACGTACGTAGGTACATATGTACGTACGAACGAACAAAGTAACGAACGTACGCGCGTACGTTCGGTCATTCTTATGCACTTACGTTCGTTCGTTCTTTCTTTCGTTCATTCGGTCGTATTTAGTAACGTACGTACGTTCGTTCGTTGGATCGTTCGTACATACTTATGAACGTACGTACGTTCATTCGTTCTATCGTTCCTTCGTACGTACGTACATCCGTTCGTTCGTTCGGTTGTCCATCCGTTAATTTGTTCGTTCGTTCGATCGTTAGTTTGTTCATTCGTTCACTCTTTTGTCCGTAAGTACGTACGTAAGTACGTTAATTCATTCGTACGCACGTACGTACCTACGTGCTTATGTACGTACGTGTGTTTTATCGTTCTTTCGTTTGTTTGATCGTTCGCTCGTTTGTTCTTTCGTTCGCTCGTTCATTTGTTTGTTTCGTTTGTTCCTTCGTTAATTTCGTTCTTTTTTTTCGTTCGTTCTTTCGATCGATCGTTCGTTCGTTAGTTCGTAGTTACGTTCGTTAGTTCGTACTTCGTTCGTTCATTCATTCATACGTATATACATATGTAAATACGTATGTTCTTCCGTTCGTAAGCTTGTACGTACGTACAAATGAGCGAACGAACGATATGAACGAACTAACGAACGAACAAACGTATGTATATTCGTAATTACATATGTATGAATGAACGAAGGAACGAA
>NW_026337816.1:0-241 GCF_001194135.2 Octopus bimaculoides | reverse complement strand
ATCTGCTTTTCTGTCCTATATCCATCCTGCTCCCTCCCTCTCCTCCCCTCTTCCATTCCTTCCTCATTTCTCTTTCATCTCTCCTCTTGTATAAAAGGCAAGAAGCATTTAACAAAATCTACTTTTTTAAATTCTCATGACTGTATGACAGCGGTAATAAAGAATTATCCAAAACTCTGACTACCTCCTTTACCGTAATATATGATTTCAATACGACACCCCCAATCGATTTTCTTATACA
>NW_026337815.1:0-402 GCF_001194135.2 Octopus bimaculoides | reverse complement strand
CAGTCTGGGTCAAATGCTTCTTTTGACTGTCTCCACACGTATACTCGGCCTGTGGTCTGAAATAAGGTAAAGGATGACTCGTCTGAGAAAATAACATTCTTCCTCTGCTCTAGGGACCAATTCTGTAGGTTTTTACTCCACTCTAAACGTTTTGCAACGTTTGTTTTTGTAAGTAGTGGTTTTCTAATTGCAGCCCACCCGTAAAATCCGACTTTGTGCTGCTCCCGGCGAACAGTTTTTGTGGAAACTGTTCTCGAGGTGGTCATTAAGCTCTGCAGTAATTTTGGAAGCTGTACTTTTGTAATCCTTTCTAACAATTCGCGTAAGAATCCGACGGTTCCTATTTGAAAGCTTTGGTTTTCTTCGGGAGTTTTGTTTCGACGAGGAGGTTTTTCCCTCTTT
>NW_026337814.1:0-624 GCF_001194135.2 Octopus bimaculoides | reverse complement strand
GTGCGCATGCGTGGAATTCAACAACCAAGCTTTCCCGCTTCATTCTGTCTGTTTCTTGCTGGCCAGCAATTGAGCAAGGACGTGTTTAGCTATCTCTCTCCATCTTTCGAACTTACGCTAGACAGCTCGCTCACATTTACATACCAACGTCCCAACAACCATGCTCACACACACAGAAGACGTCTCAACAAACAAGAGCTAAAGATGTATATATTAACCACCTTAAAATAATTGTTATGTTGATAGTCTGGAGTTTTATATAGGAAAGTCAGGTGTACATCTAATGATGTATAACCCACTTTCCTATAATATGACACATTCTACCAGTGTTCCAAGTTTCAAAGTGTTTCGTTAATGAAAAATGTGGCCCCCGTTTTAAAAAAGATCCAAACTCTCTTGTGATAAAACAATCATGAGCGATGACATCAGTAGTATCAATAAATTGGAAGTTGATCTAATCATCAAAGAAGCTGGTGAATGCAACAGATGTTTCGGTATTATTAAACCTCTTCAGCGAAGTATATTGTACAAAACTTACTACCATTGTTTTTTGGAGGAGGGGGCCAATCGATTAGAAGAAAGCAGCGAATGTATACGAAAACAAGGACGGAAAAAAAACGGAGA
>NW_026337813.1:0-294 GCF_001194135.2 Octopus bimaculoides | reverse complement strand
ATAAATTATATCAATTAGAATACATGCGAAAACGAAAACAACCACAAATATATCAATAGTTAACGGGAAAATATAAATCTCCGACAGATATCAGAATAGAAACGCACACACATGATGGAGGTGACCTACAAAATAACACTGGAATGAAATGAAATAATCCTGTATTTTTAGTATTTACAATGATGAATTACAATTTGTAAGCAAAACTGAATACTTTTTTTTACTCTTTTACTTGTTTCCGTCTTTTGACTGTAGCCATGCTGGAGCACCGCCTTTAGTCGAACAAATCAACCC
>NW_026337812.1:0-958 GCF_001194135.2 Octopus bimaculoides | reverse complement strand
ATACTTGTAAATAAATGGCAATAAAACAACAATAGAATGTAAAGAATATTTTATATAAAGTAAAAAGAATGTCAAGAACGTTTATAATAAAAAAAAATTGGTAATCTTCCAGTTTCGGGAGGTAAAAAAAGTAAATAAAAATACAAGGGAAATAACTTAACGTCTTACTAGTATTATCCGTACTCTCCTCACCCCACCCGTTCGCGAGCGCGCATTTTTTTCTTCATATTCGTTCACAGCAAGTTGTTTTACACCTATTACACTAATTTATTTTTTAATTTTTGAGCTCGGGTCAAACGCTTTAGTTTGACCATTATTTCCCTATACTAGAAGGTTATCATAAGTTGTGCAGCCAGTACTATGATATTCAATCACGTGTGTGATTTATATATAAACAGGTAACTTCAATCACGTGTTTGATTTATTTATAAACAGCTAAAAAAAAAAATCACATTTCAGAGTAGTACGGATAATACTAGTAAGACGTTAAGTTATTTCCCTTGTATTTTATTTACTTTTTTTACACCCCGAAACTGGAAGATTACCCGTTTTCTGAATCACTTTCACTCACACTAGACCCGCGCAGACCATCACTTGTAGACACTATCATCGATCCACAAGCACTCGTAGACGGGTTTGTAGATTTCTTTTTAAACAAGTCCAGAGTTGTTTGCTTAGAACCTTTTTTTTTTTTCGCTCTCTGTAAATTTCTCGGTAACAAGCAGAAGCATTTATTATGGGAGTAGAAACTTTTGCACTTTGTTAAAAAATTTGGATCTTGTACTTCAAAAATAAAACTCATAAACCCGTGGTCTCGTAAAGTGAGGTATACTTTATTTTAACAACCCCAAAAGGATGACAGGAGAAATAAATCTGAGTCTTCAATTATAATTCCTTTGACATCCACAATGTTATTGTTGTTGTTGGCACTCCGTCGCTTACGACGTCGAGGGTTCCA
>NW_026337811.1:0-214 GCF_001194135.2 Octopus bimaculoides | reverse complement strand
AAGGTCTTCTTGTGTCCCCTGAATAAGGATGTTGATGCTTCTTCCCAGCCGATATTGCGGGGAAGAGCATGATACTTGTAATATGTTTATTTTTTCTGCCCTGTTGAACAACAGGGCAGCCACCACCTCTACAGGGTCGACTTCTGATATTTTTACTCTTGATATTCTGCGACCCATGTAGGTCGGAAGAAGTATCACCTCTTTCGTTTTTAGG
>NW_026337810.1:0-222 GCF_001194135.2 Octopus bimaculoides | reverse complement strand
ATATATATCCATGTATATATATATGTAAAAGTCTCATGTTTATTACATGGATTTTCAATTATAATTTATATATTACACCCTATCAGCCATGTGGACGTAATAATCTATTGATATATAAGATATAACGCACCCACGGGTATTTTTTAATCACGTGTACAGCGCTTCCACCGCAGAATTATATATATATATATATATATATATATGTATGTATGTATGTATGTA
>NW_026337809.1:0-1021 GCF_001194135.2 Octopus bimaculoides | reverse complement strand
ATTATTATTATTATTATTATTATTATTATTATCATTACTATTATTATTATGTAGTTGTTGTTTGTTTCTTCTTTCTTCAAATTTTCTTCCATTTCTCGCCGAGTGTCTTCCGTACACCTAGGGCAGAAAAGCTCATTGCATGCATTCCGTTTACACACGCAAATTCACAGGTAAAATATGTATTTAAAACAAAAATGATACCACGGATGTAGATTTGGAGAGTGCTGTGAAGTAGCGCTGAATTTTCTTATCCTTGGAGAGAGCCTGGTCGAAGTTGCTCAAACAACAAGTCTCTTTTTTCTATGTACCAAAATTGTTTCAATAAAAAAAGCATGTTCCATTGCAACGTGGCACTCTTGTCACCATAGAAGTTCCTATAACGAGTAGTCTTAGAAATATCAGCCTCTAATTTGTAACCGATTAAATCGATCCTAAAAAACTGGCCAGGACTGGTGTTCTGAATTTTTTTTTTTTGTCTTTTTTTCTTCTTTCTGTTCGGAGCGATGAAAATTGATGATGAACTTTGGTGAGATTCCAAAGAAAAACGTAAAAAAATAAAGCAAATACTGCTAAACAATTTCGTCATTACATTAACGATTCCGCTACCGACTAGCATCAGCTTATACAACCATATTAAAAATACGGATGACTGCAAAAGTTGTTGTCTGCCGTGATATTAAATATTAAATAGACATCATTGAAAACTGATTATTTAATGAAAGTGACAAGGATCCATAACTGCCATGACGAATGTCTGAGACATAAGAATTTACTAAGCTCTATACACACACACTCATGTATATATATGTACATACGGACACAGACTTATATGCACACATTTGAATATAAATAATTATATATGTGTGTATGTGTGTATTTGTGTGTATATATATATATATATATATATATATATATATTTACATACATATATATTATTATTATCATTATTATCATTATTATTATTATCATTCTCCTTATTATTATTATTATTATTGTTCAGTAGTTTTATTTTTATAACGTG
>NW_026337808.1:0-1097 GCF_001194135.2 Octopus bimaculoides | reverse complement strand
ATAGATAGATAGATAGATAAATAGATAGATAGATAAATGGATAGATAGATGGGTAGATAGATAGATAATTGAAAGGGTTGTGAGAGATAGAAAGCTAGAAGTTTCGAGCCATATGGTAAAGAGAGCGTGAAGAGAATAGTTCTGCAGTGAAGTGGACAGAATCGTTAACGGAAGGAGACCGTTGTTGAAACATGTAGGCATCGTTCTTTCTTTTCCCCTAGCAAGTTGTTCAACCATGTAGGAGAGGGAGAGAGAGAGAGGTTGGGGCGGGGATGTGGGTTATCACAGAGGAGCTTTACTGAGTGAGTAATGGCCGCTGAAATGTCATGACAGTGGGGTTGGGCGATGTGGGATAGGAGATGATGTGTTTGTTTATTGATGATGATAATGATGAACATTATGATGGCGAAGATAGTGGTAGCGATTTTGATGGTGATACTGGTGATGGTGGCGGTGCTGATGCCGGTGGTGGTGGTGGTTCTGGTTGTGCACGCAGTTGTCAAGTGGTTGTTGTGGGATGGTTGTGGACGCTGTGGTGGTTGTGTGATGACTTGTAGTTGTGAGCTAGTTGAGGTGGTTTGAAAAGATCCCTGGTTGCTGGTTACTATTGGTGTTGAGCCACAAGTAAAGCACGATTGAGCAAACCTTTAATCCAAGACTTTCCAGCCACGACCATTACATCTTTGTCACTGATAGCTATGAAGGACTGCATAATATATCCACTTGACTGCTGTTTTTAGCAGGCAGAACGACCATGTAAAGGCGTCCAGGATGTTGGCTGGCTGGCTGGTTGGCTGGTTTGTTGCGGTGAGAGGAGGTACAGAGAGGGATAGAAAGGAGAATGAGAAGAGGAGGGGGGAACAGGAGGCAGATAAGAACAGCGGATTTGGCTGAGTCAGACGACACTCGCCGAGTCTGACGATACATCGAAGGGCACTCGACAAACAGACAGACACACACACACACACCTACAGGGAGACAAGCATACTCGTGGTGTGTATACATATATATGCACACACACACACAGACATAAACACACTTCTGTCTATATATATTCTTTTATTTGTTTCAATCATTTGACTGCAGCCATGCTGGAG
>NW_026337807.1:0-796 GCF_001194135.2 Octopus bimaculoides | reverse complement strand
ATATATATATGTATGTATGTATGTATATAAACTTAGATAAACTTAGATATGTTTCCACTAAAGATTGGTCCAGGTCATGTCTAACTTAATAGCACGACCTGATAGGATTATCTAAGTGAAGTATTGTGGTATCATGGGCCATTCAAGTAGTGAGTTCTTGTTGAGTGAGTTGTATAGGTGGCTTATTCGGTATTCATTGAAGAAATCTGTTTAAAAGTGATGGAAACCATTTCCTCTTTGATGAGTTTTGGGACAATGTTAAACAGGGCAGGGCCTGTTGAGGAAAAAAAATTGTGCCGCAGTGTACCTATATGTTGTGATCCTGAATTGAGCAGGGGACGTATGGCCCGTGGTCCGTGAATGCACCATTGAAAAGTTTGTGTCGATATATTCGCAAATGCGTGGCTATATCTGGGTGTGTGTGAGTGAGTTCAGTGTATTTAGTACAAATCGGAATGAGCGGTGTGTATAATACAAATCAAGAGAAAATAATTGTACTCTCAGGTCTAGTTTGAGAACTAATCTTGGGTTTAGTTTTGGTTTATATTTGTTTCTCCAGGTTGTATATAAGGTTGTGTAAATCTATCCTCCGATGATAGTAAAATAGTAGAATAGTAGAATTCAAGGGTTATGGGAGACTAAAAACATAGAAAGTTACTGCTGGTTTGAGTTGAAATCTGTTTCTTTAGCTACTGACTGAAAAGTACGTCTTGTCACCACTTATATTTTTATATGATTATATGTAATGAATCTATATATACATATACATGTATGTATATATATATATATATATATA
>NW_026337806.1:0-491 GCF_001194135.2 Octopus bimaculoides | reverse complement strand
TATTAGTATATGTGTGTATGAATGTATGTATGTATATGTGTATACAGAACTGAATTTATACACGTATATTCAAATAAACTTATATGCAAACATTTTTGAATTTTTGCATACACTTACACACACACACATGTGTATAGTCATGTGTATACAGACACACATTGTACAAATTTTTTATGCTCTTATTTTAGCATATTTGAAAAAAAAAACGAATATACATACATATATATATATGTATGTAGGTATATATATGTATGTATGTATGTACGTACATATACTATACTAAAATAATTTGTCATATGCACGATGAACAGCGAATATCAAAATGATGATTTGCATATGTATTCTTAATAAGTTCCAGTACGTTCGGAAGTGAATATGCTAACGACTTTTGTGTTTCGTCAAAGGCGACCAGTTTCCTAACAACGAATGTGTTTTCATACACACTCAATTCATTAGTGAAAGAAACTCTGAGACATCCGTTGTTTCGACGT
>NW_026337805.1:0-202 GCF_001194135.2 Octopus bimaculoides | reverse complement strand
TACCTTCAAGGTATACCAGCTATCTCGTACACACTGCGCCATCAAGCACGAGTGTAAGTTTGATCTTTGGTGTGGGAACAAGTGGGAGTAGACTCGTCATGGAATATGTTCTCTGAACGAATGTCTGAGGTGTTGATTGTCGCTTATCTCATTATTACCACCAAGATATTCACGTATATAAATAAAAAACCATACATAAATA
>NW_026337804.1:0-410 GCF_001194135.2 Octopus bimaculoides | reverse complement strand
AACACTCACAACGCCTGGTCTGGGAATTGAAACCGCGATCCTATGACCGCAAGTCCACTGCCCTACCCACTGGGCCATTGCGCCTCCATGGCCCTTGTAGTACCCTTAATACAATTAGTACCAACCCAGTAAATTGTTTTGTAAGGTTAGATGTTAGTGTTTTAATGTAAATGTGCAAGTCACAGGAGAATGTTGTTCTTTAGCCCCAGGTAAGCTTTGATTTAAAGCAGTGTTTCTCATCTATTTTTCACCTATGGATCCCTTTGATTCCTATTTTACTTGAGTGGACCCACATAGTTATTTGATGTTTAAAAAATCCTTTATTTTTATAATTAAATATCAGTAGGAATTACTCTTTAGTCTTTACTCTTTTACTTGTTTCAGTCAGTTGACTGCGGCCATGCTGGAGC
>NW_026337803.1:3898-6049 GCF_001194135.2 Octopus bimaculoides | reverse complement strand
TATATATATATATATATATATATATATATATAAATGAGAAACATGTCTAGCCCCAGTCAAGGGAAAATAAATTAATATAAATTTGTTCCTTAAGTACAGAGCCAGTTTCAGAAAAGTAAAAGTATATTTAATCAAGTTAATGTGAATATATAAAAGGATGAAAGACCAGGTCAGTGTCGGAGGGATCTGAAATCAGAAAAAAAAAAAAGGCACGATTAAATATAAACAGGGCAAGGTTCCAAGGAAATTAGTGATGATCAGCATCAAAGAAGAAACAGTTAAAAAGTGGAATCAACTGACTCATCATGAAAAAGAAATGTCTTTTCCTCTTCATCTCAGCAAACTAATTCATTCCTGTTTAGAACTGTTTATAAATATGATGAAAAATTTAGGCCGATTCTTTATTGTCATAGTCCAATCTACCAAAAGAGAAATATAAATGAATAAAAATTTTAAGCTTTTACAAACAATTATATCTTTGTGTCACATCATCATCATCATCATCATTTAATGTCCGTTTGTCCATGCTGGCATGGGTTGGATGGTTTGACCAGGGATGGTAAGCTGAGGGACTGTAACAAACTCCAGTCTGATTTTTCATGGTTTCTATGGTTGGATGCCCTTCCTAATGCCAACCACTCCAGCAGTGTAATGGATGTTTTTACATGCCACCAGCAAAGGTGCCATTTGCATGACACCAGTATCTGTCACGACTCCTCTTTCTTTACAGTATCATTAAACGCAAGGGCACCATCATCCATGCAGACACATTTCTCTCCTATGACACCATGGTTTTCTCTCACACACTGTCTTGCAATCCAAAATACTTCAGTTCTTTGGTCCTCACGCTGCTGAACATTGGCAAACTTCTTTTCTGCTACTCCCTTGGTTATATACACCTGTCTCTTAGCTTCTCTTTTGGCTATCTGATACATTTTCCTGCTACCCCAACTCTTCCAGGCCTTCTAAGCCTGTTTCTTTGTTCTAATAGCCCTGTCTACGTATTGTTCCACCACCATGTTACCCTAGGTCTGGAAGGGACTTTGCACCAGCAACAGATTTGGTCTGTGGCACTCAGTAAGCTATCTCACGGGAATTCCCAGCTGTCTTCTATGTTATGGGACTGTATCTCCTCTCCCCTATCTTTTCCAGATTGATCTGCTTTTTGGTTTTCTTCTGGCCTCGAGTCTAAAATCACTAATGACTTGTCTATGCTGCAGTGTACACTCTTCACCAGGAAGGGTCTTTGTATTTAAGAGCAGCCATGCATCCTGCTGTCTGCAGAGTCACTGATTGATAGGTAATCAGGTGGCTAGCCGGCTTCCTAAAGTTTGTGTTGCAGATCAATAGGTTATTCACATCACAGAACTCCAGGATCCTAGTTCCTTCTTCATTTTTGGTTCCAAATCCATGGCCCCCATGTACACCATGGAAAATACCAGGTTGCTGTCCGACATGCCCATTAAAATCTCTGACCACAACGATGAGATCATTGTCAATCATCTTTGAGGTAGCCTGCAGAAGAATATCATAAAAGTTCATTTGGTAGGCCCACTTGTAGGGCGTAGGCAGAGATAATTGTAGCTATACCATTCTGCAAGACTGGCCTGAGTTTAAGTACTCTATCGCACACCCTCACTACTTCTATGACTTTATCCACCCATTTCTCTGCAAGAAGTATGCCCACACCTTCTATTCTATCACTATTACCTTCCCAGAAGAGTTTATACCTATGTGCTTTGCCTGCGAGGACTCTGGCTGAAGCTCCTCTCCCCCTTACCTCTTGTACACAACATATATCAACACGTCTCCGTTCAAGTGTCTCTACAATCTCGCTAGACTTACCTTTCAATGTGCCTACATTTACAGTGCCAACTCTGAAAACTGGGAAAGAAATATGGGAGGTAACACAGGAAGGAGAGATGTTATTCAGCACCTAAAATGAAGGTTCCTGTGATCATTTGGTAACAGACGTCATAATAGTTGTTCTTGCTTTTAAACTACCGTCATTCAAACATGTTAGAATTGTTAAGGCTGTTGCCTCTACTGGGGGGTGGGAGTAAGGAAGTACTGTATATGAAAGTGTTTATGGCATTGTAAATATAAGCGTTATGAGCATTGTGGGTATAAGCATTACTGATACTTCAGATA
>NW_026337803.1:850-1874 GCF_001194135.2 Octopus bimaculoides | reverse complement strand
GTTGGTCCTATGAGAAGCAATATGGAAGTTACTTCTTTTTTTGTGTTAGGTTAGTAATCATTAGTAGCAAATTGTAGAACATTCCTTGCCTAGAATAGTTGAAAATCAGTCTTTTCAAATCATTATATGAATTTAGGTCGTCTTAAATAGATGAATTGTGTTGATAAAAGCTGAATATTTTAGGTTAATAGTGAGATTCACTATAAAGTTTGCAACATATTTTCAAGGAATTGGGATTTGTTTTTTAATTGGAGAAGGAAAGTCAAAACCCATGACAATTGTTAGTAACTTTCAAAGAAAACAGGAGATAATGTCAAGAAATTAGGATTAATTTCATAGAAAATTCAATTTTTATGCTTTGGGGAAAATCTTTACTTTGAAGAGTAACTTTTATAGACTTACCAAATAAATCTTGGATATCCTCTTCAGTAGTATTGTAGGGTGGACCTGAAGAAACATGAAGATATAAATCATTATTGAATATGATATGTTTAATTTCCTTATTACATATAATTTCCCACATCAGTATCAATGATATGTTTTAGAAAAATCTGAATGTATTAATTACAATGGATAATGAATTTTGTGTGTTCAAACTGTAAGTTGAAAGTGGAAACCCAAAACCTGACATAACTATGCAATTAAGAAATTTTCTTTGCAGCTACATGGCTTTGGTTCAGTCCCACTGCACAGAATTGTCATCTACCATAGCCTTACTTTAGGAGTAAATTTGGTAGACAGTAACAGTGCAGAAGTATGACATATACATATATACAGAGTGTGATTGGTACATTGTCGCCATTTTATATTTTGAGTTTTGCACATGCACATTGTTTGTTTTTGATTTTGTCAACTACACAGTATAGTAGGGTCAGTTGGGTACCATCTGTGAGAAAAACAGCACCATAATGCAATTCACTCTTTAGTATTCCAAGATATTTTTATGTAATTTTGGTAAATATATCTGTTAAAATGTGATGTCAGTGTTATTTTCATTTCTGTGTAATGTAGATGACAGTTTATT
>NW_026337803.1:0-840 GCF_001194135.2 Octopus bimaculoides | reverse complement strand
GTGTGTGTGTGTGTATATATATATATATATATATATATATATATCCTAATCATTGTGACCATTTAATGTCACTTTTCCATATTGGCATAAGCTGGACAGTGTGTGGTGTGTATTTGTGTCTCTCTATTTCACAATTGCTGCTGGCTTGTTCATGTCTCTGTAACTTAGCAGTTCAGCAAGAGAATGGTACACTAAATACACTAAACTGAAAAATAATTACTGGGTCAATTTCATTTGCTAAATCTTTCAAGATGGTGCCCCAGAACAGTTGCAGTCCAATGACAGAAACCAGCAAAAGAGTCAAAGGAAAGGAGTCTATGTCTGCTTAGCTGTGAAGAGATTTAAGCCCTGGTTGTTCAGCTCTAGTCTCATGAGCAGTAAATGAAGTGGAAATTTTCCTCTGGTTGCAGACGTACGTAATACTGAACACACTCTGTGTGGCATACATGCAGCTCTTGCAGGGTACTTTACTGCCATAGCTCTTGCAGGGTACTTTACTGCAATATTTAGGAAGTGTGGCATCTTGAGGAAGTGTCTACAATCATAGTCTCAGATTTACCAATGCTTTTCAAGTGAAATTTGGTAAATAGAAATTATACAGAAGTCTCCCACCACCAACACCATTGCTGCTTTTGTATCATGGATACAATCCATCTAATATTAAAACACTTCTAAGCAGTCTTTGTCTATCCTATTTCACTTTTTAACCATTTTGTCATAAGTGTGTGTGTGGGGGGTGCTCTTCAAATCTTCATATTGATACCATTAGAGTAATGGTAACATTGTTCACATACTACATAAGACAAAGTCAAGCAACTTGGTGATTCAATGTGTGAAAAC
>NW_026337802.1:0-413 GCF_001194135.2 Octopus bimaculoides | reverse complement strand
TATGTATATATATATATATATGTATATATATGTGTATATATATATATATAATCTCAATATTTTACTCAGCCTCTCTCTCTATCTATCCATATTATCTATTGCTTCATTTTTAGATAGATCTTCCTCTTACCTTTAAATTATTCACTTGCTTATTAATAATTATTAATCTGCTTGTCATGTATTTCGCTATATTGAAAATTTTCGGCTTGCTGTCTATTGGTTCCAGCTACAAAGAAATCATTGAGTTTCTTATCAGATCTGATATGAATGACAACCATCGTGTTTGGCTTTTGTGGCCATCGACGTGGCTAGCTGTCAGCATGCCGCCATTACCGATAGGCTGCTATCGACTTGCAGCGACCATGTATCTATCATAGAGCTAAATTCCTGCTTTTCGGGAGAAAAATAATGTT
>NW_026337801.1:0-393 GCF_001194135.2 Octopus bimaculoides | reverse complement strand
CATATTGTGTGTGTTATGTGTATATATTGTTATGTAGTTGTGTGTATGTAACAGTTACTTCAACACAGAGGCACGTCACTCGAAGTGTCGCCATTTCCAGCTAACGTCTGCCATTCAATGGAAATAACTCTAGACACCAGTTAACAATGTCCTCTCTCTCATCCTTGCACTGATGTTGTCATTGTATTTCATTGTTTGGATTTTATTTAATGAATTTTTAAAGAGACACTCCTATCCTTTTTTAATATATCTTTGGTAATTTTCTTTTCATTCTCAGATGCCAAATATTTTTTAGCGTCAATAAAATTTGTATGGCTTATCTTTCTTTTCCTTTCTTGTTATTTCTGATAGTCTCTCTCCCTCTATTTCCATCTTTCTCTGTGTGTGTGTGTG
>NW_026337800.1:0-570 GCF_001194135.2 Octopus bimaculoides | reverse complement strand
AATAATAATAATTATTACAATCATAATAACAATGATAATATTAATAATAAAATATTAATGACAGTGGTTTCTGATTTAGGCACAAGGCCAACAATTTTGAGGAGAGGTGTTAGGTTGATATCACCACCCCTAACAGTTGACTGGACCGTTTTCTTTATTGATATGAAAGGAAGAAAGCAATGCTTACTCGGGTGGTATTTAGCTCACAAAATAAAGAGCTGGAACAGATACCACAAGCATTTTGTCCTCAATGCTCTAAAAATTATGCTAGTTCACCACCTTAATAATAATTCTTTATAATTTTTGGCAGGAGGCCAGCAATTTTAGGGGACTTCAGTGCTCAGGTGGTACTTAATTTATTAGCCCCAAATGGCAAAGTCGATAATAATAATAATAATAATAATAATAATAATAATGATAATGATAATCCTTTACATTACAAGCACAAGGCCTGACATTTTGGGAGAGGGGACGAGTCGATTATATTGATCCCTGTGTTTCACTGTTACTTAATCTATCGACCCCGAAAGAAAGAAAGGCAAAGTCGACCTCAGTGGAATTTGAACTCAG
>NW_026337799.1:204-337 GCF_001194135.2 Octopus bimaculoides | reverse complement strand
TATAATACACTTTTTTGTGTCTTTGATTTTTTTTGGGGTTTTTTTTTCTGTTTTAATTGCTTTTGTCATTGTCTCCTAAAGTCTACATAATAATAATAATAATATGCTGTAGAATAAATATGTGAAGTGCAAT
>NW_026337799.1:0-194 GCF_001194135.2 Octopus bimaculoides | reverse complement strand
ATTTGTGCAGAAGCTGTTAATGTATCTCATAGATGACAGCAGGGATTTTAATCACTATAGAAATGATGTAATCCAACATAACTGGCCAATAAAAAAAATCAAATAAATAGTCATATGTATATATGTGTATATACATAAGCATACATGTATATATATATATATATAATATATATGTATATATATATATATATATA
>NW_026337798.1:719-958 GCF_001194135.2 Octopus bimaculoides | reverse complement strand
AAGGCCCTAATTTATGCAATGAAAAAGGTAGGTATGACTTATGATGAAGTAAATGTTAAAATGGTTAGGAAATCGTTGATTAAATATAATAATAAGATGTGGGCTAGGAAAGATACGAGGGACTATTTCGATATACCAATGGGGGCCCCAGATTCGCCAAAAGTAACTGATTTCGTAGGTATATATTTATTATCAGAACTTGAACATGAAAACTTAAAATTGGATGGTGGTTTATATAG
>NW_026337798.1:0-709 GCF_001194135.2 Octopus bimaculoides | reverse complement strand
GAAAACTTAAAATTGGATGGTGGTTTATATAGGGATGACCTTTTATTACTAACTAAGAATTGCACCAATAGAACACTAGAATTATTTAAGAGAATATATAGTTTTTTTTACAAAGAAATGGATTAAAGATTACTATTTATAATGAGTACTATAATATAAATTATTTAGATGCTAATTTTAACTTATCTACAAGTAATACCTAACATTACCATAAGATTAATGAAAATATTAAATACATTCACGTGAAAGGTAATCACCCACCCTCAATTAAAAAACCATTATCATTTATAAGAGAATATCTTTACTTCCATCTAATATAGAGATCTTCGAAAAACATGCACCTTATTACAATAAAGCCCTTCGTGAAACGGGATATACTAATGATATTAAATTTTTTAATAATCTGAAGTATAATAATAATTTCATTAGTAATGATTGTAATAGTAATGATCTTTTTGATAAACATAACCTTTATACTCATGATAAAGTCTTCTTAGGTAATTATAATAAGAATAATAGGTATTATGATAATAAATTACATAAACATAAACATAATTGTAATGGGAACAATAAAAGATTTAATTTTAATTTTTTTATGATACTAATAAATTTAATAATACTAATAATAAATGCAATAATATCTATAATAAGAACAAACTCTGGCTAATCATTCCGTACTGCGTTCTAGTAAAAACTAAGATTATTGAAG
>NW_026337797.1:0-273 GCF_001194135.2 Octopus bimaculoides | reverse complement strand
AGATAGATAGATAGATAGATAGATAGATAGATAGATAGATGGGTAGGTAATTATTTTGTACACAGATATATTTATAGGCATCTGGAGGAAGAATATCTTGGATCCATAAGAGCAGATCCTGTAGATAATGTATTTACCACAACCAATGACAAGTACAATTAATGTTGTTATATATTTACTACAAACACATGTGCCTGTGCATATATACGTATATGCATATATGTATATGTATATACATACATGCATATATATATATATATATATATATATATA
>NW_026337796.1:0-263 GCF_001194135.2 Octopus bimaculoides | reverse complement strand
TAGATAGATGGATAGATAGATAGATAGATAGATAGATAGATAGATACAGAGAGACTGACAGACAGACTGAGACAGAGAGATATACAAGCATTCATACATGCATGCATATATACACACATATGCAAATATATTCAGGATACTGATCTGAGTGTGTAACTGTGTATGTGTTTGTATGTATGTGTTTTTGTGCGTAGAGGTACATATACACATATTAAGATGCATCCATGATATTTATACGTGTGTATATATATATATATATATAT
>NW_026337795.1:0-326 GCF_001194135.2 Octopus bimaculoides | reverse complement strand
TTTTTTTTTTCGTCCTTGTTCTCGCATACATTTGCTGCTTTCTTCCAAGGAAGCTAATGCTCATAGCTTAGTTTTTCCTCGGGGATGGCCAAATTGGAGCAATTTTGAGTATAACCAGCCGAAATTGCAAAGATAATCTCGAACTCGACTGAAGAAAGAAAACTCCAAATGACCCGTCCTTGTTTTCTTTGTATCGTCTATCTGGATGTTTTGTTGTTCCTTTTTTTTATCACCTAACTGTCTAGATATTTTGCGTTCTTGTCTCATTTTGTATTTTATATATATACATATATATATATGGGAGAATATACAAATAATAACAACAG
>NW_026337794.1:0-228 GCF_001194135.2 Octopus bimaculoides | reverse complement strand
TCATCATCATCATCATCATCATCATCATCATCATCGTCATCGTTGTTGTTTTCGTCATTGTTGTTGTTGTTGTCGTCATCATCATTGCCGTCATGATTGTCATCGCTGTTGTGTGATCATTATCATCATTGTCATCATCGTTATCATTGTTGTTGTCATCGCTGTCGTTAGTGGTCTTTGATTTAAGGCATGCGTGTGTATGAGTGTGTGTGTGTGTGTGTGTGTGTG
>NW_026337793.1:0-366 GCF_001194135.2 Octopus bimaculoides | reverse complement strand
ATTTATAATATATGCGTGCCGTTATTCAAATACGGTATTTCCATTACAACAGTTATAACAAAGATTCTTGTATTTGAGTGAACACAATGTCAAGTACATCTATATCCACGAATACGTGTCTCTCCTTCATTTAGCTGATCTGCTGCATATAAGAACTGTAAATTTAGAGCTAATAAAGAAAATTCTTTTATCGCTATTTTGACAATGATTTGACTTGAGTCAATTGCTGAACATTTGAACAAATGTTTGCATATTGGAAATACACTATGAATTAATTAACTTTCCATTATTCCGAACAACTGACTCTTTTGAGATCCAAAATTTATAAATATATACATACATACATACATACATACATATATATAT
>NW_026337792.1:0-804 GCF_001194135.2 Octopus bimaculoides | reverse complement strand
TATGTATTCTCATTCGTTTACTCCTACCCCGTCTTCCGATCTAGCTCTGCCCCTCGTCCTGTTTTCGATTTTCTTCTTCCTCTACTTCTTTTTTGTCCAACTTATACTTACCTCGTCCTCCTCCCTTCTTTTTTCTTTTCTTCTCCTCCCCTTCAGAACTACTTTTGCGCCCCCATCATTAGTTTTCTTTCTCTCTTCCCTCTACCAACCAATTCCTGCACCTCCCCATTGTCTCTCTGTCTTCCTGCTGGACAACCGATGCTCGTTTATTTACGTCCATGTAACTTAATGGCCAGGTAAAAGACACAGACAGAATAAGTTCCGGGCTTTAAATAATATATACTGGGACTTGTTCATTTGACTAAAAAAAGACCCTTCAAGGCAGTGCCCCAGCATGGCCACAGTAGAATGACTGAAACAAGCAAAAAATATACATATGTAGGTGCAGGCGTGGGAATCACTCGGCTCGTCCGTCGATGAAGAGCGCGGCTATCCGCAGGAACTGATGCGAATTGCAGGACTCAGTGAACATCGACACCTCGAATGCACATTGTGGCCCTGGGATCCCATTGTCCCGGGGCCCCCCATCTGGTCGATAAAAAAGCGGCGAGCTGGCAGAAACATTAGCCCACCCAACTCCAAAAATTTCAGGTTTTATGCTTATAGTATTAGCATCTCTGGAGGCACAATGGCCCAGTGGTTAGGGAAGCGGTCTCGTAGCCGGAGGATTACGGTTTCGATTCCCAGACCGGGCGTTGTGTGTGTGTTTATTGAGTGAAAAGACCTAAAGCTCCAAAAACTAGC
>NW_026337791.1:0-554 GCF_001194135.2 Octopus bimaculoides | reverse complement strand
ATACATACATACATGTATATATATAGAGAGTCATGTTGACAGGTATAGGTTCTTCCAGCAGCCCACCGTTGCACTACCTCCTCCAGGCATTTGATGTAGGCCTCCGTGTTGAGTCCGAGGCCATGTGGGAAGATGAATGGATGCATAACGTGGCCATCACTAGTGATCACACCAAACACCATGATGCTGAGTGGATGTTTGATTTTTATCACCCTTGTTATATTGGAACAGGTTTGTATTGGAGCTTGCGGCGCGAATGCCAAGCAGGACATCATGTCGTTTCTAAATTTCTGGCAGAATTAACTGCGTCATGTTGTTTTACTCACAGACGGTGCCCAACCGACCTTACGATACTGTGTAGTCGACAAAAAATAAAGAGCATGCGCGAAATTAAAAATATAAAATGGCATCAATGTACCCATATACATATTTGTGTATATATGTATATATATCATTCTGTTGTCCGCAAAAAGAAGTTTGTTTTTTGTGCTTTGTTTATGTTCTCGTTCCTTTTTTGTCCACGTTTTTTGACGTCCTGTACCCGGATATGCATC
>NW_026337790.1:0-464 GCF_001194135.2 Octopus bimaculoides | reverse complement strand
ATATTGTCTGCTGTCGGCCTGCCACATTTAGGTGGCAAATATACTTCGCGGTTCTGTGCTGCGGCTGTTTACTTGTTGCTCAGAGATTTATTATTGCTTGTTTCTCCTTTTTTGAGATCAGCGACAGTTTGTCACTCGTAAAAGCATATAGTATTCGGTGTTTGAAATGAGCTGTCATCGCTAGCTGGTGATTGTCACACGCTGATGACAGGTTAATACCCAGAAACCCAGGTTTGTGTCGATCACATCACGCTAGAGATGGGAACGATGGTTTCCCTTCGCAAATACTAATCAGACTCAGGCAGTGTGTCGTTAGCCAGCTGGAGGAGACGTCTTCCTGGGGCTATAAACAACAGTAGCATCGTCCCCTATGGGTCCCACCACATTTAGGTGACAAATATACTTCACAATATATGTTTGTTTATTTCACCGTTTCGTTTTCCTGTCTTGTTTTCCATCCGCCA
>NW_026337789.1:184-448 GCF_001194135.2 Octopus bimaculoides | reverse complement strand
TGTGTGTGTGTGTGTGTGTGTGTGTGTGTATGTATGTATGTATATATAAACCGTTTATCTAACGTACCGTGTGATTAAAATAGTGTAACTTTAAATTGTGGATTGAAACACAACCATAATATAAAGATATAAAATTATTAAAGCTCTGTCATCACCATCGCATAAGAATCAATAATAATAATAATAATAATAATAATAATAATAATAATAATAATAATAATAATAATAAGAAGAAGAAGAAGAAGAAGAAGAAGAAGAAGAAGA
>NW_026337789.1:0-174 GCF_001194135.2 Octopus bimaculoides | reverse complement strand
ATAATAATAATAATAATAATAAGAAGAAGAAGAAGAAGAAGAAGAAGAAGAAGAAGAAGAAGAAGAAGAAGAAGAAGAAGAAGAAGAAAAGAAGAAGAAAGATAAATAAATACAATGGAAGCTATTAAGTAAAACATACAAATAATAATAATTATAATAAAATTATAATAAAAA
>NW_026337788.1:0-387 GCF_001194135.2 Octopus bimaculoides | reverse complement strand
AAAAACTCATAACTTCCTTTTCAATTCGTATTTGAAATCTACATTCTCAAGCCATAATGTTAAGCCAAAATCACTGAATCATGAAAAAGACAGCAACATATGGTGAGGTAAAAGTACACACATGGGTGCATTTTGCAAAGTTTACAGCTTTGATGCTTGAAGTAACCAAGTTAAGTTTAATTCAAGAGTTAGAGACTCTCAGTCTGTTTCTTGGTTTTGTCAAATCTGTGGGGAAAAGAAAATAAGGACACCATTTTGTAAGGATCCTTTTAATATTACTAAACTACAGCAGTTATCTTAAGCGTTTTTCCCTTGCATTCAATTTTTTTTTTAATGTTAAATATTTTTTGTCATACCTTTTAAAGCTACTGGGACAACAGGATGCAT
>NW_026337787.1:0-206 GCF_001194135.2 Octopus bimaculoides | reverse complement strand
GTAGTAGTAGTAGTAGTAGTAGTAGTAGTAGTAGTAGTAGTAGTAACGAAACGAAATAGCGACTCTCGAGGACACTCGAAGAGACGTATGTATGTATACGTGTGTGTACGTTTGTGTGTACGTGTGTGTACTTGTCTGTGTATGTGTGTGTGTATTTGTCTGTGTGTGTGTGTGTATGTGTGTGTGTGTGTGTGTGTGTGTGTGTG
>NW_026337786.1:0-245 GCF_001194135.2 Octopus bimaculoides | reverse complement strand
TCTTTGCATTTCATCGTTGAGCGATTCAAATATCGTGAACTCTCCTGCTCTTTCCTTTTCACAGTAATTTTCATTAACACTGATGGCTTGTCTTCTCAATAAGGTTATAATCTCAATTGATTAAAGATTATTTTCGATTCATCACCTTAGTTATAATAGCCTGAACTTAGCCATACATTAACTTAATCATACATAATTTAAACAGAAGGCATTGTTGGAAAATTCAAACACGCACACCGATACAC
>NW_026337785.1:0-240 GCF_001194135.2 Octopus bimaculoides | reverse complement strand
GGCATAAGTGACCGAAGTGATGGATTTAAATATTTAACTCATCAAAGTATGAGGAATATTCTGAAGTCAAAGATTTTATTCAATTGAATATTGTAAACTATTATATATATTATATAAAGTATTATAAATTAACTAATCGATAATATTTTATAAATATATCGATATTTAAATTATTAACACTCAGGTTTTATATGAATACAATAAGTAAGTGATACCAATGCCTAACATAATAAAACCATT
>NW_026337784.1:0-299 GCF_001194135.2 Octopus bimaculoides | reverse complement strand
TATGTAATACAGTGGAAATAGTTACATCTCTTCACATTCATCCCATACGCACACACTCACACGCACAGATATGCACATACGTACACACACACAGATATGCACATAGGCTCTCATATGTACACACGTTCTCACACATGTACATACATATACACGCGCACATTCACAAGTACTGCCTAATATCAATGATCGCAAATACACATATACATATAGCACACCATTATATACATATGAGTGTGTGTATACTTATATTTGCCTACACAAGCACACACACATATAAATACACACATACATATAAATAT
>NW_026337783.1:0-261 GCF_001194135.2 Octopus bimaculoides | reverse complement strand
GTATGTATATATGTAGGTATCTATTATGAAGCTATGTATGATATACCTATACACGTGTGTTTATGTATTTGTGCTTATGTATATAGTTTCGCATGTGTAGATATGTATATACACATATTAATATGTATGATGTTTATATTCATATATGCTTATATGCATGTATGTATACATGTAAGCGTATATATGTCTGTCTGTGCCGATTCACGATCGCAAGGTCGTGAGTTCAATTCCCGGCGACACGTTGTGTCCTTGAGCAAGACA
>NW_026337782.1:1129-1980 GCF_001194135.2 Octopus bimaculoides | reverse complement strand
TATATATAGGCTCGATTTGACTTCTAGAACCCTTCATAACTGTGCCTCATTACGGCCTCAATCAGATGACTGAAACAATAAAACTGAGCATGTAAATATATATATCCGTTTTGTATAACGCTTTGTATATACGTGTAAATGAAATGTATTTGCACACACACACGCGCACGCGCATACATTCATACATACATACATACACACATACATACATACATACATACGTAAATACATACAGATATGTACATATATATGAATATATATTCATTAATACATCCCTTTCTCACGTTATCTATCTATCTATTTAGCAAGCTAGCTCGTTATATATGTATGTGTGTTTATGAGAGGGTGGCAAAGATAGATAGATAAATAGATAGAAAGTGAGAGTAAGATGGAGAGAAAGAGAGAAAGAGAGTGAGAACGAGGGAGAGAGAGGGAGAAAGAGAGAGAGAAAGAGAGAGAGAGAGAGAGAGAGTTGCAGAGAGTACTTGGCGCATAATCTCATCATTGTCTAAAAACTAAGCCGTAGTTAAAATTAAGATTTTGTTTAAGGTATCATGCGGTATCATTATTAACTTAATCTGCATATGTGAGAATGTTAATTTTATCTTTATTTTCCAATAGTTTCTATCTGCTCAATAATAATGCTTTCAATCATTTTTAATAAACCGACAAGTGACTCCCGGCTATCCGTTTCTGCGAATATCAATTTAGTTTACTTATTATTGGTAGTGATCTTGAGAAAGGCATGAACGTCACATCAGACAGTACTGTCACATAAATGTGTAACGATGATGATGATGATGATAGTAATAATAATAATAATAATAATAATAATAATAATAATAATAATA
>NW_026337782.1:0-478 GCF_001194135.2 Octopus bimaculoides | reverse complement strand
ATATACACATATATATATATATATATATATTTACATATATATATATTGTCAATCAAAACAAGAACAAGCAAGATAAAACAACGGGAGGACTTGATACAAGTACTGTGACGGGTTTCATTCAGTTTCCGTCTACGAAATCCACTCACAAAGCTTTGGTCGGCCCGAGGCTATAGTAGAAGATACTTACCTAAGGTGCCATGCAGGAAGACTGAAGTCGGAACCATGTGGTTGGGATGCAAGGTACTTAACACACAGTCAATCCTGCGCCTCCACACAGCCACTCCGTTACGTGAATAGCGTAAAACTCTGAGTGATGGCAGAATATCATTTCAGGCCTGCAATATTAATTCCCATTAATTATTCTTCTGTCTTAAATGTTTTTCTTTCTTTCTACACCCGATATGCTTACATATATATACGTGTATACATATTCATTTATGTATGTATGTATGTATGTATGTATGTATGTATGTATGTA
>NW_026337781.1:0-226 GCF_001194135.2 Octopus bimaculoides | reverse complement strand
TGGAAAGCGGACGTTAAACGATGATGATGATGATGATGATACATATATAGATGCATGTATATATATGTGTTGGTGTTTCTGTCTGTGTTTGTCCCCCTCACCATCGCTTGACAATCAATGTTGGTGTGTTTACATCTCTGTAACTTAGTAGTTCAACAGAAGAGACTGATGGAATAAGCACCAGGCTTACAAAGAATAAGTCCAGGGGTCAATTTCTTCTCCTAAA
>NW_026337780.1:0-597 GCF_001194135.2 Octopus bimaculoides | reverse complement strand
GTGTGTGTGTGTGTGTGTGCGTGTCTGCATGTGTTCGATCGTGTGTGTATATGTGTGTATATGTATGTTTGTATGCATGTATGTGTGCAAATGTTTCTATTCCTGATTGAATTTCCAGTTTTAACCATTGAGCCTATTGTGTTCTGTCCCTTACAGAAGTTAATTAGCTCGCCATATTAATTAATGAAATTGTTTATTCCTCTACAATATGTCGATCACACAAACTTCAGTTTTTCCTTTCCTCTTCTCTTGGTGTGGAATTCCTCTCTGAGCAATTTTCTTCAATCATTAAGGTAATGTATAACGCCCACTTATGTAGACAAAAAACGTTCTTGCTCATCAATATACTAATTTGCTTATCCCTAATTCGCCAAGTACGGAAAAGGCTGTCTCACTGGGGTACTTAATAATCTAGAAACGTACTACAGTTTTCACCCATAATTTTCAAAATGAATTTAGAATATAATTAATCGTTAAATATTTTTTCAGTGTCCCGTAAGAAATATTGATAGATATTTTTACCTCACTACATCATATATATATATACATATCGTTGGCACTCCGTCGCTTACGACGTCGAGGGTTCCAGTTGATCCG
>NW_026337779.1:0-312 GCF_001194135.2 Octopus bimaculoides | reverse complement strand
ATATATATATATATATATGTAAATATTGTAAAATGAGAATGAGTGCTCAATATGACATTGGAGGATAAAGATTCTTCATTTATGGATTAAGGCTACCATTGGTTTCATGTTAAGGAAGCCCTTAACAATAATCAGACCTATCATATGGAACATTGGTGTCAGTCTCCATTATGGATTAAAATAGATATGTGTGTGTGTGTATACTATGAGGTTATTCAAACCTCTTATAAGGATAGTTTTATCCAAGATACCCTGTTTTAAAATATTTTGAAGAGATATTTCTTCAATAAATATATTATAAAACATCAAATA
>NW_026337778.1:0-437 GCF_001194135.2 Octopus bimaculoides | reverse complement strand
TTAGTGTCGAAGACTTCATTGTTAAGAGGGTTGTGTGTGGATATGTATGGTAGGGTTTCGGCTGTAAATTCCTGTTTAATTTGGGATGTTTGAGTTCTTGGATGTTGCATTGTAGGGCACGTTGAAGGCCTATATCAATTAGTGATGGTGGGTAGTCCCTGGTAATGAGTGTATCCTTTAGTGCATGTAATCATGTGTCCCTGGTGCTTGTATTAGAATCAGTTGTATAAATCATTTGTGCTAGGTTAAAAGGGATATTCATTCTAGTATTTCTGAGGTGGCATGAGTTGAACTATAGATATTGCTTGAAGTCCTTTGGCCTAAAATATATATCCTTTTATTTCGTTGTTAGATTTCTTAATGAGGACGGAAACAATTAAACTGTGAAAAAATTAAATGAAATGTTTTTTTAAATATTTCCATAGTTTTCAAATGCA
>NW_026337777.1:0-283 GCF_001194135.2 Octopus bimaculoides | reverse complement strand
AGGTGGAACATTGCTATTGAGAGAAACGGTGACTATATTGAGAAGTAGGGTTGTGATCCACACAGGACCAGCATCATTTTGGTGTATGGTACATGTTCCTGTGTTGGTAATTATACCTGTCCTAAACAAAATGGCATTACTTTTTTACTCACCTTCGTATATATATAGGGTTGGCAACTAAGATCCCACCTTTGTTTTTTAAATTTCGGAATTTATTGCGTTTTTAAATGTTTGAATCTATTTTTTCGAGAATTCTATTTTTGAATCATTTTGGAATCTATTT
>NW_026337776.1:4783-7584 GCF_001194135.2 Octopus bimaculoides | reverse complement strand
CCTTCCATAATATACGAATAAATATTAATCCTTATTGAAGTAACTTCAAACCTGGTTACTTCTAAAAAACTAGTAATATCTTGATATCCATTATTATAGCCTAACTCTATATCTATAGGGTATTTTATGTCATAGTGTTTGTAGCTCTAAATTTATCTTCAATATTACGGAATTCTCCGTACGATAGATTAAGTAAACAAATTTTTTGTTCGGCTTCTATTCATATTTATTACGGAATTCTCTCTCCAAAATACAATAAATAAAGAACATTTATTATTAGTTACATTAAACAATCTTTTTTATTGGTTACTTTAAACAATCTTTTTTATATCAATAACTTCAATTAAATAGAAGAGTTATTATATATTAAAAATATAAGTATCATTTTCTAAGTTTATTTCAGGACAGTCCTTTTTGTGGATGGTATTGTAAATTGTTTTAGCGACAACATCGTGCCGCATAGGGAGATAGTACCGTGACGACATTTGAGGGAAGCTGCTAATCACATGCGTGATATCTTCCACAGAAACATGACATAGCCTACACATGCGGTTGAACCTTGGCATTACAAGAACGTCACTGCCCTCTTGTTCACCAGGTACTTTGTGGCAATCTCCCGTCCCTGAATTGCCAACGCATAGCCTTCAAAGCGTAATGTGATGTAGTGGTTTTGTGTACAAGAGATGCTGCGCTTCGTATCAATTCTACTGTATTCTTCAGGCTTCTGGACAACATACCCATGCATAGTCTTTTTTATTTTTTGTATGCTGAGTGCTTTCCATCCAGGTCTTTTCTGAAGTAAGGGAACCCAGCTGTTTTGGGGCTGCATAGGAGATCATCATGAAGAGAGTAATTTTTGAGGAACTCAATACCAACTCGTACAATGTTGCTCCCGTCACTTTTTAGCACTGCATTTATATATTTATTTTTGCTGCTGTTGCTCGGCAGGTACTGCCTTAATGATACTATACAGCATTCGAAGGCTGTCTGCACTGATCTCTAGTCAAAGTAGGTGCATAGGCACTTATTAGAGTAGCAAACCGCCCACCTTTCAGGCGCAATCGTAGAGTCATTAAACGTTCATTTATAGGAACAGGAAGCTCCTCCAACTTCTTAACGATATCAAATCGAACTGCAAAACCAACACCAGCTTCTCTGCGCTCCCACTTCTCCCCCCCCCCCCTTCCAAAAAAGGTGTACCCACCTCCTTACTTCATCAAGTTGACCATCACCTTCTATACGAGTCTCTGAAAGCACAGCTATATAGCGGTTCAGCTCGCGAGCAACAAGTGCAGTGCGTCATTCAGGCCTACAATCACTCTTGTGCGCACATTCCAACATGAAATGTTCAAGTTCCATCCAGATTTTGTAAATAAAAGTCTCTTTGGTTTTCGAGTGCAGGGTGGACATCCGCCAGTCGCGCTAAACTTACCAGATATAGAAAGACAAGCAATTTTGGTTCACTTTTTCTTGAACCTCCCCGGCCTCCGGGTGAGCAGTGTCCTCTCCAAATGGTGCTGTTCAGATATCCATGCACCAACCGAATCCTACCGCTGTCTTGGACGACAAGGAGACAAATTTACATCTAGCATGGGCCACCTACGTGCAATCGCTGACTATATGCTTCCAACCCGTCAGATCAGCATCCTTCACCACCTTCCCATCACCGCAGGACTTCCGAATAAAAATATACTAAAAATAAATAATTATAGAAATAAATACTAAAAATAAAGATACATATATACTGAAAGAAAATAAATATATATTGGGGAAAAAAAGCACCACATATCGAGCAGAGGTCAGAAATGCTTGTGCAGAGATTTAGGTCCAATAAAGTTTGCACGACACCTCATAGACCCTCACCACTTTATTGACATTATCCAGAGACAAGCCGGAGCAAAATGTCTGGTGTCAATATGAGTCGCAGGCTCAGCGATGTCGTAGTACCATGATCTTTAGCACAAACCAAAGATCACGAAAATAGCCAATGCCATTCCCTGCATATCTGGTTTTATATAAGAGTGACCTCGTAGAGACATGCTTCAACAGAAGCTGAGGTGTGCTTCACTCCCAGAGGTCTTTCAGCACGCCGAACACCATCCCGGTATTTCTGCGTACCCGTGATATTGCTAGATAGCCGTTGAGCCCGAACGAGGTTCATTCGACATTATATATATACGTATATGCACATGCATACATACGCATATACAAAAACATACATACAAACATACACACTTAAATACACATATATACATACTTATATACACAAATACATAATACGTATATACACATATATATATATATATATATATATATATATATACATATACACATGCATATGTATATGCACATACATCCGTATATATACATACAAACATACGTATATATATACACATACATGTATATATACACATTTGTACATACGAACATACACGTACATACTTATATACACATACATAATTATATATACATACATACTAAAGTATATACACATACTGTACATAAATACATACGTATACAAGCATACATACATATGTATTTACACATACATACGTATATACACATACAGACATGCATACATATGTATATATACATAAGTATAAATACATAGATACAAAAATACATTCGTATATACACATACAAAGCATCCATATACATATACACATAAATACAGTCATAAATACATACGAATATCCACATACATACAAACATACACACGTATATACACATACACACACACACACACACACACATATATATATATATATATATATATATATATATATACGCATAAATATATA
>NW_026337776.1:3014-4773 GCF_001194135.2 Octopus bimaculoides | reverse complement strand
ATATATATATATATACGCATAAATATATACATACATACAAATGTACATACACATGCACAAATACATACACATGCATATTTACGTTATACACACATACATACATTTGTATATACACACTTAGATGGTGGTTGTCTACTCCTTATACAGAGTTTGACCACCTCCTGTGCCTACACTTTAGCACCATCATGACGTCTGATGTGGCTTTTTAAACGAGACAATGTTCTGAAAAGACACCCACATAGATTGCACCCCTGATTTGCAAACCTTCTGGCATACATTGCATTCAAAGGTGTGCACAGACATATAGTTAGAATAGTTGGTGTAGGTTCGTTTTCCAGGCGTTCGCAGATGAGATTTGAGGCCAGCCAAAGACAGGCATGGTCTGTCACAGACCGTGCACACAAAAAGTTCATTCTCATTCACCTTCTCGATCGTTACATTCTTCCTTAGATCTCCTTTGAGTCTTACTTGCGTTATCCTGGCCTCTTGAAACGTTTTTACTCCACTCCACACCTTTGTTCGCCATCCAACTCGATCCAAAGCAAAGGTTTCTATATCTTCTGGAACCATTCCAAGTGACTTCATAATAATCCTTATGCCGTCCTTAAACCATTTTTAAAGGTTTACGCCGATAGCGTTTTCCCTCTGCAAGCTCACCATAAAACAGCTGTTTCGGCATGCGTTCATCTGCCATTCGAACAATATGGCAACATCATCTCAATTGGTTCCTCAAAATCATAGCTTTAATTGAGGTGGTGCCTGCAGAAACAATGACATCTGTGTTTGGAGTAAAAGAACTCCATTTAATTTTTAAAACGCGATGAAGGTATTTTTGGTGGAATTGTTCTAACAGTTTAAAATGCCTTTCATAACAAGTGCAAGTTTCACAGGAATACAACAGGGATGGTAAGACAAATGATTTGCAAAGAGCCAGCTTTATATTCTTATTTTATATGCCGCTGGCACCAAACGCGTGACTCCAAGCCACCAAATGCTTTTGCTGCCCTTTGAATTTGCAGCTGTATTTTTGTATCAAGATTTCCATCATTTTGAACAGAGCTTCCAAGGTAGTTGAACGAATCGACAACCTCAAATAACTTTCTCTCAACAAAACTTTTAGTGGGATTACAAACATCACCACATGCAGGTTGATGCATTACAACTGTTTTTTTTCTTCAAGTTGATGGTCAAGGCAAAATCAACACAAGCTGATTCAAATGCAGATACAAGAGATTGCAGACCTGTTTCAGAATGATTGACAAGATGGCAATCGTCAGCGTGCAAAAGTTCCCTAAGGAGTGAAGTAAAAACCTTCGCTTTGAATTTCAGTCTTGTCAGATTAAACACATTCCTTGTTGTTCTATATTTTATGTAAATACCTTCCTCAGAGTTTTGAAAAGCATGTGAGAACACAACAGCAAAGTATATTGGAAAGAGGGTGGGTGCATCAAGGTCTCCTTGCTTTACTCCATTTTCCACAGCACATTCCAACAACCAAAATTCAGAGGATG
Source organism: Octopus bimaculoides (assembly GCF_001194135.2). NCBI lineage: Eukaryota > Metazoa > Mollusca > Cephalopoda > Octopoda > Octopodidae > Octopus > Octopus bimaculoides. The sequence continues at coordinate 3,262 of NW_026337776.1, read as the reverse complement.
TTTATTTTTACTTTTTCTTGAAGATTGTTTGACCACAGTGGCACGATGACGACCGGGTCCAGCCTGCAATACACTGGAACACTTGCCGAGCCACACCTGTTCCTCTGAGGTTCCGAAGCCTTTTTTGCCATTTACTGAATCTGAGACATTTTAGAGTAAATTACAAGTGCATTTTTAGGTTTCTGCCAACCAACCAACTGAATGATTTTACTGCGATTTGGAATACAGGAAGTACCTGTGCAGATGAA
>NW_026337776.1:906-2272 GCF_001194135.2 Octopus bimaculoides | reverse complement strand
AGGTGTTTGGTTATTTTTAGAAATGATGACATTTGAGAGATTTTTTGTGTTTTAGTTATAGGGATAAGATTTTAAAACCCCAAGTAGGATAAATTTAATCATTGTTTGTTAAGAGTAGGTTTGAATTTCTTAATAAAGTCCTTTTCTTTGCATTTTCTCTCAATTTCATTCCGGTTGTAAATAAGCATATATTCAATAAGACATTCAATACTTCATTTCATTGTACCATCCATCTTTTTTTATATTATATATTATATATTCCATATTCTATATCCCACATAAATTTTCATAAAAAACAGACAGAGTTGGAACTCTTTTAAATAAAATAATATATATATGTATATACACATATATACATATCTATATACGCATGCATACACACGTATTTACACATACATATATACACACATACGTATATACACATATATATATTCATAAATATATACACATACATATGTATATCCACATACATACATAAATACATACATCCATACATACACATGCGTTCATTCCTATATACACATACATACCTATATTTACAAACAGACATACACACACATATATATATGTGTGTGTGTGTGCGTGTGTGTGTGTATGTGTGTGTGTATACAAATATGTGTGTGTGTATACAAATATAGAAATAATTTATTTCCAAACGCGGAATAATGGTTAATAGCATGTATATGACAGAGTATCCTTATATTGGAGAATAATCTGTCAGCGGCCAGCCATGAGACCCGAACTCACATTTCTGTGATTACCCGGTCAAGTGCTGTATGTGAAATTCAAATTTCGATATATGTAAACAAAGTTTGTTATAGGAGCCTTGAGATGTATATACGCATACATACAAGTATACATACGTACATACACATGTATAAACATACGTATTTACATATACATATATACACATACATACAAGCATACATACGTATATACACATGTACAAACATACGTATTTACACATACATATATACACAGACATGCAGAAAGTAAATAGACAGCGGTGTAGAATTTACAATGTAATTATTCTTTTTCATTCCAGGTGCCATTATATTAAACATTTGCGAAGAGTAACCATGCCAAGCACAAACAATTCAGCAGAACTGTCAGATTTTCAAAGAGGTCATATTATTGGGCAATCTGAGGCTGGTCTTAACCAGCGAAAAATTGCCAAAAATCTTCAAATTCCTCTTGCTACTGTTAATAGAATTATAGTGCAATTCAAAAGCCATGGTAAAGAATCAACAGATTCTCATCCCGGCCGACCCAGGCCCTCGGAAAGGAAGCTTCGCTGTTTGAAGAGAATTGTGGAAAACGAACCCTGTTCGAAGGCTTCTGGCATTGAAAAACAGCTAGAAGTTAG
>NW_026337776.1:0-510 GCF_001194135.2 Octopus bimaculoides | reverse complement strand
AACGAAAAATGAGTTTTTATTCATGGAAGATGGGGCTCCATGCCACACAGCGAAAAGGAATCAACAATGGCTGACTGAAAATGGGATCAAAAAGCTTCCTTGGCCGAGCCAATCTCCTGACATGAACCCAACTGAAAATATTTGGAGCATACTAGATAGAGCTATATGAAAAGACTCGACAGAAACCTAAATCTAAAGATGAATTGTTTCGATTGTTGCGTGAAAAGTGGGCAGAAATTCCACAAGAGACAATCACAAAGCTCATCAGTTCAATGCCAAAAACAGATTCTGAATTAAAAATTGCAAAGGAAATGTCAACTAAATACTAAAGTATGTAGTCCTACCTATCGATTACATTTCAATTGTTCGCTTAGCGGATTAAATATTTAAAAAATTGAAAATTAACGATATATTTACTTCCTGCATGTCTGTGTACATACAAACATACATAGGCATATAAACATATATACAAAGGTATATACACATACATAATTCATACATACATACATA
>NW_026337775.1:0-204 GCF_001194135.2 Octopus bimaculoides | reverse complement strand
TCTTTCCACAGATAAACCTAATCTTGCTTCTTACATTTAAAAAATTTCTTTTGTGAAAACACGATCCCTTTTGATCCCTTTTTTTTCCCTGACCCCTTTTGATCGGAATTTTACTTTTCTTTTCCTCTTTTTCCCCCTTTTTCTTTTTCATTTCCGAAAAGAAAAGCTCTACATTTGTATTTGTCCCCTCTGTGTTCAGCCCTG
>NW_026337774.1:0-246 GCF_001194135.2 Octopus bimaculoides | reverse complement strand
TATATATATATATATATATATATATATATACATGCATATTTATATATATAACATATATAGATGTATTTGTAAAATATTATATACAATCATACATACATGATCTATTTACATACATGCATATATACATACATGCATTATTCAAGTATACGTACGAGAATACAATTAAATATATTTAAATATATTTGGAACTTTATAGGTACGCACACACGCACATGCACACACACACACACACACACACACACACAC
>NW_026337773.1:0-210 GCF_001194135.2 Octopus bimaculoides | reverse complement strand
AGTGCTCCAGCATGGCTGCAGTCAAATGACTGAAACAAGTAAATGAATAATATGTATGTGTGTGTGTAGCATTATATCATCATCATGATATATAATGCTCTGTTTAATAGTACATGTTATCTGTGTGATGTAGCATAGATAATGTTATATATATGTATGTACTGCCAGGGGTGTAGCCAGCCCACTTATGCGTACCTTTCCTTCATTGGA
>NW_026337772.1:0-244 GCF_001194135.2 Octopus bimaculoides | reverse complement strand
TATATGTATGTATATATGTGTATATATATATATGTATGTATATATATGTAGGTATATATATATCTATATATGTATGTATATATGTATATGTTTGTATATATGTATATGTTTGTATATATGCATATATATGTATATATATGTATATGTATATATTTCTGTGTATATATATATATGTATATGTATGTATATATGCATATATATGTATGTATATATGCATATGTATATATATGTATATATATATATA
>NW_026337771.1:0-408 GCF_001194135.2 Octopus bimaculoides | reverse complement strand
ATATATATAACTACATGTCCTTTCTAATGCTACCAGCCAGTGAGGAAGCCTCTATGTGGTCACTTGACACACAAGAAATAGTAACCAAATTTCCCTCAAATTGCAACCTACCATCTAAAAACAAATGAAGTATAGGATGATGTACTCAAATACATTGCTATACTGTATTGCAGAATGTAGATTTTAACCAACATTGTACTTGTAGATGTAGACAGAAGTAAGCAATTTTTTCTTGTATACAATATCTTCATAGATAGGAAGAAAAGACAATCCATTGTTGGGATTTTGTCAGTGATGAAGTACCCTCTTAAATGTCCACAAAGATCCTGCTTTTAAGACTAACTTGCCAAGAATACATTACTCTTACTCTTTTTACTTGTTTCAGTCATTTGACTGCGGCCATGCTGG
>NW_026337770.1:0-457 GCF_001194135.2 Octopus bimaculoides | reverse complement strand
TATTATATTATATATGGAGCATATATGTCTGTGTAGGTGTGTGTGTGTGTGTATGTATATATAAATGTATATACATACAATCATGCATACGTATATATATAATTGTGTGAGCGTGTATTTATATTTGTTTGTATGCATACTGTATACACACATATATACATACACCCACATATATGCACACACATACACATATGCATACTGTATACACACATATATACATACACCCACATATATGCACACACATATATATATATATATATATACACATATGTGTATGTGTGTGCATATATGTGGGTGTATGTATATATGTGTGTATACAGTATACATACAAACAAATATAAATACACGCTCACACAATTATATATATACGTATGCATGACTGTATGTATATACATTTATATATACATACACACACACACACCTACACAGACATATATGCTCCATATATAATATAATA
>NW_026337769.1:0-209 GCF_001194135.2 Octopus bimaculoides | reverse complement strand
ATATATATATATATATATATATATATATATATATATATACAATATGTATGCATATATACATTTATATACACGTCTATGTATATTTATGTGTATGTGTATATATATATATATACACATACATATGCATGTAAGTATATATATACATACATACGTACATATATATACATATACATATATATGCATACATATATATATATATATATATATAT
>NW_026337768.1:4062-4346 GCF_001194135.2 Octopus bimaculoides | reverse complement strand
TATGTATGTATGTATGTATGTATGTATGTATGTATGTATGTATCTATAAGCATTTCTATGCGTATGTGAACATGAGATAGTACGTGAATACACAAACTATACAAAGACACATTTACATGGAGATACCCACCCACGCACAACAAAGAGACAGTGAGAGTTAAGCTAGGTCATCTTCTTGAGAAAATGGAGATTCTATTCGACTGCTACTTATCATCGCTTTCTTCAGCCTAAAGCGGTGGTAGATATGCATCTACCACATGATTTCACTGTGGGCAATTCGAACT
>NW_026337768.1:0-203 GCF_001194135.2 Octopus bimaculoides | reverse complement strand
ATCTAGACATGCTCATATATATTTGAATGATAAACTTCTGGAAAGTTTTAGAGATTTTTCCAGTTTCATTGATGGAACGGATCTGTAAGTCTTCGAATCAACTTTCTCCTTTCTGGTTTTGAGAAGTCTAATTTCTCAGGATTGGTACATAGGCAGTGTGTTACATATCCCAGGTTAATGTATGTATGAATGTATGTATGTAT
>NW_026337767.1:0-292 GCF_001194135.2 Octopus bimaculoides | reverse complement strand
ATTTGCCTGATGAGATTCTTACCCATAAACATGAATTTTTATAAATTTATTCTTGGGCGTGAATTGAAACAATTGTAGGATTATAATATCTGTATTTATATGATATTATTTTATAATAATAATAATACAATATCATGTTAATATATTAAAATGTATAAATCAAAAGCCTCTTTCCATTTATAAATTTTATATGTATATATACATACATGCAAACACACTGTCATGCATGCAGATGCATACATATACACACACACACATGCTGAATTGTATAGGCACCATCTCACCTCATACT
>NW_026337766.1:0-354 GCF_001194135.2 Octopus bimaculoides | reverse complement strand
GACAGATATAAAATTCATGACGTTTCATAATGATCGTCGATCTTGTTAAATATCTTCCAGCCACGTGATCGTTTTTACCTCACAAGTTTTGGTAAACAGTGCGAGCGCGCGTGTCTGCGTGAACATGGCTGTGTGGTTTCGAAGTTCACTTCACAGCCATATAGTTTGGGGTTCGATCTCAGTGCCTGATACCTTAGATAAGTATCTTCAAGTATCTTCAACTAAAGGCGGTGCTCCAGCATGGCCACAGTCAAAAGACTGAAACAAGTAAAAGAGTAAAAGAGTATAGTGTGCAGAAGCCCATGGTGCGCGTATAGGGCTTTCCTATAAGTAGGTTATCTCCCTTGGCTAGGC
>NW_026337764.1:0-457 GCF_001194135.2 Octopus bimaculoides | reverse complement strand
TCGTTGTTGGGTTATATATCTTTTTTTTTTTTGTTTGTGTGTGTGTGTGGGCATGTGTTGTGGAAGGGAAGAGGTCGTGTGTGTGTGTGTGTGATTTCAACAAACCAATTAATGCTAATCCGTACTCCACCTGTGCTCCATCACTATGTACTTACACACTCTATCTCTCTCTCTTTCTTTCTCTCTCTCTCTCTCTTTCTCACTCTCTCTCTCTCTCTCTCTGCATCTTTGTGCGTGTGTGTCTCCCTCTCCATCTTTGTCAATCTGTCTCCCACCCTACATCTTTGTCTGTCTCTGTCTCTCCCTATTTTTGTCTCTTTCTCTTGCTGCATTTTTCTGTCTCTCTCTGCCCCTTGTTCTTCCTTTTAAAGATAATTACCAACAATTAACACTAATTGGTTTTGTTGTTTCCCTTGTTCAGTTGTTTTTTTTTTGTTTTTTTTTTCCCCTGTTCTCT
>NW_026337763.1:0-257 GCF_001194135.2 Octopus bimaculoides | reverse complement strand
GTTTTCCAACTTATTTTCCATCAATGTAGACCCAGTGTTTATTTAATGCCTCCTCTTCATCCATTTCCTCCCCCTTTCATCGATCTTCTCCTCTTCTATATTATCAAGTCTGCTACAACTGTTGAAGTTGTCCCTGCCACTTTTTCAGCCGTTTAAGGCTCCAGTCTCAAAGACACACCCATCCAGTCACTGCTGTTGTGATTCTGCTGTTGTTGTTGTTGTCAACACCAGCTCATTGGCCATTCCCAGCATCAGCT
>NW_026337762.1:0-1213 GCF_001194135.2 Octopus bimaculoides | reverse complement strand
TCTCTCTCTCTTTCTCTCTCTCTCTCTCTCTCTCTATCTATCTATCTATCCCCTTAACTCTCCCCTTCTCTCTGCACATTTGACACTTTTTTTTCATACACTCCAACAATGTCATCCTCGCCGCCACCGATGTCACTGCATGTCTTTCTCTTTATATGTCTTTGCCTGTCTGTCTGTATGTGTCTATAGACGGATGTATGTGTGCGTATGTTTGCACATATGTAAATGTGTGTGTATATCTGTATGTAATGTATGTAAATGTGTGTATATATATGTGTGTGTATATATATATGTATAGGTATATATGCATATATATGTGTGTGTGTATATATATATGTATATATAATATATATGTATATATAATATATATATGCATATATTTATTCGACTTAAATTCTTCAACCAGCATAGCCCCAGTTTATCGAATGAAAGTTGTGGATAATATAGATAGATAGATAGATAGATAGTTATGGATATGTGTACGTATGTATGTAGTTGTGTTTGTACATGTGTATATGTGTATGTATGTATGTCTGCATTTACGTACGTACGTATGTCCCACATCGTTATATCTTTCTTTGTTTACACACATTTCCTAATTGGATGAGACTCTTCTCTTTCCTCATCTCACTACTTTCCCTTCTCTTCACTCTCGTTCTCACGCGTTATCCTATCACCTGTTTTTTTCTTATCTCTGTTTCCATTCTACAGTCGCCCCTCCACCATCTACCTCCTTCTCTACTTACCTATCTATTCATCTCTTTATCTCTCTGTCCCTGTGTCTCTTCTCACTCTCTTCTCTCTCTCTCTCACTTGATTTATCTGTCAAACTATCAATCAATCAAGCTAGCTACCAAGTTAGCTATTTATCTATCTATTTACCTCTCTATTTCTTTATCAGTGTACCCATCAATTTGTCTATTTGTCCTGCTCTAGCATGGCCGCAATCAAATGAATGAAACCAGTAAAATATAAGAATATATTTTTATCGATATAAAAGATAAAAGCATGATCTACGGATCCAAGTGTAGGACGTTTGTAATCTTTAAGTAGTCCGTGGCCAGTATACAGAAGAAAAAAGTGGACAATGTATGCATAAGGAAGAATAACAAATTATTGGCATCGAAAGCTACACAGTTTACGGGGACGTAAACACACTAACGTCGATTGTCAAGCGATGGGGGGGTAGGCAAATAGACACACACACACACAC
>NW_026337761.1:0-248 GCF_001194135.2 Octopus bimaculoides | reverse complement strand
GTGTGTGTATGTATGTATTTGTGTGCATGTGTGCATGTATGTGTGTGTATGTATGTATGAATGTATGTATGTATGATTGCATTATTATGTATGTGCGTACGTGTGTGTATGTATGAATATATGTATGTATGAATGTATGTATGTGTGTATTTGTGTGTATTTGTGTGTGTGAGTATGTTTGTATATGTGCTCCTTCAATACCGTTTGACAACCGATGTTGGTTTGCTTACGCCCCTATATAATAATGA
>NW_026337760.1:0-445 GCF_001194135.2 Octopus bimaculoides | reverse complement strand
TGGATACACACGCATACTCATGTATATATACATATGTATGTTCATGTGTGTAGAGGAAATTAGTTGTAGGTTCAGTAAATACGACCGTTTAAAAAAGTGTGTGCGTGTCAGAGCGTGAGTCTGTTTATGCGAACCAAATATCAATAACAAAATAATCGTGACCGTATTCTCTCTTAAGTTTGAACAACTCACAAAGTCTCTCTCCGAAACTGTTTACACCTTTGTCCACTCATACAAACGTACATGTATACATACACACGTGTTTGTGTATGTCTATGTGTGTATATATACATATTTATTTATTTATTTGTGGTTTTCAGCCAAGTGGCTGAGGTCATGCTGGAGCACCATCGTGATTTTCTGTCTTTATGCTTTGCTCTCTTCATGCTCATTCACGTTCCTTCCATATATGTATATAGATATATATATGTTTATATATATACAC
>NW_026337759.1:0-264 GCF_001194135.2 Octopus bimaculoides | reverse complement strand
TCCACTTATTTCTTTTTTATTTTTCTAAAATTTTCGTTGCGTCTTGCAACTTTTTCAATAGTTTTGACTTGTCAGTTACACACTACGTTCCTTTTTGTTTGCTTGTGCGCATGTGTGTGGAGGATCAAATATACACGGATAGTTACATAGGTTATATGAACAAACAAGCACACATACGCCAATGAAGACTTAAACACATGACCATATATACACGCACACTTTACTTCACACAAGGACACATATGGAAACACATGCCCACACATA
>NW_026337758.1:0-346 GCF_001194135.2 Octopus bimaculoides | reverse complement strand
ATATATATATATATATATATATATATATATATATATATCATTTAACGAACACATCACATAATTTCAGTGTTCATTAAACAATATAGTTCTCTCGCCAGATGGAGTACAATGTAAAGACAGAATCTCTCCACAAGAGAGAATCAACAAGGAGAATCCTTTTATTGAAAAATTACAAACACTTCTTAATATGCAAACTACACGGTGACCGAATTCTTTTTCTTAACCTTCCTCATTAAATCTAAGAACAGACATAAGCATCCTGTTGACAAAGAATCCAACATTCCAATTAAAGAGTACAACACCCACAGAATTATATGCCCATATTCACATCAACTTGATATTACTA
>NW_026337757.1:0-351 GCF_001194135.2 Octopus bimaculoides | reverse complement strand
TATATATATATATATATATATATATATATATAGACATATACATATATACACACACATATATGCATATACGTATTATATATATATAAATTTATATTTATATGTATATATTATATATATATGTATATATTTATATTTATATGCATATATTTATGTATTCTTTTATTCTCTTATTTTTTTACTTGTTTATTTGACTCCAACCATGCTGGAGCACCGCGTTTAGTCGAACAGATCGACCCCAGGACTTATTCTATCGTTTGTTTTGCCGAACCGCCAAGTTACGGAGACGTAAATATACCAACATCGTTTGTCAAGCGATGGTGGGTGGGGGACAAACACAGACACACAAATACA
>NW_026337756.1:0-257 GCF_001194135.2 Octopus bimaculoides | reverse complement strand
ATGTGTGTGTGTGTGTGTGTGTGTGTGTGTGCGCATATATACATACGTACTTACATCTATACGTACATATATATGCATATGTGGGCATGGATGTCACGAAACGTGTACAACAATAAATACGAAGTACGAGTACATGGAATATGAACTATTTTATCGAACAACGAAAAACACAGATGGCAAACAAGACAAACAACACAAAGAACAACTCTTCATCAGTTGTTGGCTGTTTTTCTACTCTCGTATTTCGAGCATTTAAC
>NW_026337755.1:148-255 GCF_001194135.2 Octopus bimaculoides | reverse complement strand
GTGTGTGTATGTATGTTTGTAAGTATATGTGTGTATATGTGTATGTATGTTTGTATATGTATGTATGTATATATGTGTGTATATATGTATGAACGCATATGTATATA
>NW_026337755.1:0-138 GCF_001194135.2 Octopus bimaculoides | reverse complement strand
GGTTTTGTGTGTGTATATATTTGTGTATATGTGTATATGTGTGTATGCATGTATATGTATATAAATACATATGGGGTTTTTTATATATATATTTGTATTTGTATGTATGTATGTATGTATGTATGTATGTATGTATGT
>NW_026337754.1:0-252 GCF_001194135.2 Octopus bimaculoides | reverse complement strand
CACACACACACACACACACACACACACGTGTGTGTGAGTGAGCAATATATGTATATAGAGAGACATACACATACTGTGTGTATGTCTGTTATGCTAATAAACATACATATATGTATGTGTTCGTTTGTGTTATACATACGCATATGTGAAAGAAGTTAGGTGCACGCACACTCATGTACGTATCTGGACAACTATGCTTGTGTCTGTGTGCATATGTATTTGTGTGTGTATATGTGTGTGTGTATGTGCATG
>NW_026337753.1:0-679 GCF_001194135.2 Octopus bimaculoides | reverse complement strand
CCCTGAAGGAAGAGAGTATGGCTGTTTTAGTATAGACTTTCTTCCAAAATCCATCAGATCAGATTTTCCCTCATTTAGTTGTATTTTGTTTTTATCTGCCCATTGACTCACAGCATATAGATCAGTCTGGAGTCGGATTCGGTCTTCTTCAGTGATGATTTGCTGGAGTTTAGTGTCATCAGCAAATATTTTCACTTTGTAGTGATTTACGACGCTGTATGTAAATTATAAAGAGGAGCGGGCCCAAGACAGCACCACGAGGGACACCACTGTTGACTTTTGCTGGGCTTGAGTGGACTCCATCGACCACAACGTCTTGTGTTCTATTCTCCAGGAAATACTTAATCCAGTGTAGAAGTTTTCCATAGATTCCAACATTTGCCAATTTTGAGAGTAAGATATTATGGTAAATCCTGTCGAACGCTTTACTGAAGTCAAGATATATGACATCAGAGTTCGAACCTGTTCCCTAGGCTTTAAGTATATCTTCAATGTGGTGTAAGAGCTGTGTTAAACAGTCCCTGCCACAGCAAAAGCCCTGCTGATTTACAAAGGAGTTTCTGGGTCTCCAAGAAGTCAGCCATCCTTGATCCTACTACTCTTTCAAACACTGGTGTGGGAGGTGATAAATATATATATATATATATATGTATATATGTATGCATGTATATATATATAT
>NW_026337752.1:2000-2262 GCF_001194135.2 Octopus bimaculoides | reverse complement strand
TGTATGTATGGATGTACGTACGTATGTATGTATGCATGTACGTACGTATGTATGTATGGATGTACGTACGTATGGGCGTACGTACGTACGTACGTATGGGCGTACGTACGTACGTATGGGCGTACGTACGTATGGATGGACGTACGTACGTATGGATGGACGTACGTACGTATGGATGGACGTACGTACGTATGGACGGACGTACGTACGTATGGACGGACGTACGTACGTATGGACGTACGTACGTATGGATGGACGTACG
>NW_026337752.1:0-728 GCF_001194135.2 Octopus bimaculoides | reverse complement strand
GTACGTATGGATGGACGTACGTACGTACGTATGGATGGACGTACGTACGTACGTATGGATGGACGTACGTACGTACGTATGGATGAACGTACGTACGTACGTATGGATGGACGTACGTACGTACGTACGTATGGATGGACGTACGTATGGATGGACGTACGTAAGTACGTACGTATGGATGGACGTACGTAAGTACGTACGTATGTATGGACGTACGTACGTACGTACGTACGTATGTACGTACGTATGTACGTACGTTTGTATGTATGGACGTACGTATGTATGTACGTACGTATGTACGTACGTACGTACGTACGTATGTATGTATGTACGTACGTACGTATGTATGTATGTACGTACGTACGTATGTATGTACGTACGTACGTACGCATGTATGTATGTACGTACGTACGTATGTACGTGCGTACGTATGTATGTATGTACGTGCGTACGTATGTATGTATGTACGTGCGTACGTATGTATGTATGTACGTGCGTACGTATGTATGTATGTACGTGCGTACGTATGTATGTATGTACGTGCGTACGTATGTATGTATGTACGTGCGTACGTATGTATGTATGTACGTGCGTACGTATGTATGTATGTACGTGCGTACGTATGTATGTATGTACGTGCGTACGTATGTACGTACGTATGTATGTATGTATGTACGTGCGTATGTATGTATGTATGTACGTACGTATGTATGTATGTATGTATGTAT
>NW_026337751.1:0-396 GCF_001194135.2 Octopus bimaculoides | reverse complement strand
AGATTTTACTGCTGGACCATTATATCTGGCTAATTAACAAAGATTGTAGACGGATTACCATTAAAAAAGCATTAGGGATGGGTGAGGTGATTGATGAATTAGGGGTTCACAAAGAATTTAAGTCGGGCCAGGTGGCAGACATTGTTGGGTGTTAATTAATCAGGGTGGATGGCGTGAAAAGGCGACATGTTTAAGCCCTGACCAGAAATCCTGTCATTGGAGATTATAAACGCTGATTGTTTGGCCTTTTTGTTTTGATTGTCATTCGCTGCAGTCAGTCAAACTGACATTATACATGCGTCAGGCCTTGTTAACCGAGTTGATTAACACACGACAAATAAACAAAAAATATATTTCTGTGTGTGTGTGTGTGTGTGTGTGTGTGTGTGTGTGTGT
>NW_026337750.1:0-630 GCF_001194135.2 Octopus bimaculoides | reverse complement strand
CTTTGCATCCCTCCATCTGGTTCTGAGTTTTTTCTTCTCTTCTCGAATCTGTACAATCCGTCTTTCTCTCCTCAATGGTCCGCTCTTTGCCGGTGATTCTACCTTTCCTGTTGTTTCCAGTCCAAATCTTTTCTCTCCTTCCTGGTAGATTGTATAAGCCAGGTTCTCGAGCTTTTGTTCGTCGTCGCCTTTGAATTTGGTGGTCATTCTTGATATCTCGTTGTCGAATTTTTTATAACTTGCTGCGTCATTTGCTTTCGGCCACTTAATCTTTGTCTTCTTCACGCCTATCACTGTTTGTGACTGTTCTAATTCAACTGTGGAATGTCCCTCGCTGCGGTTATTTTCCCGGAGGTTCTGGCCACACGTCTTACGGTTCATCAACCTGCGCTGTTGAATTACTTTCTTCTGACATACCTTCCCTTGGTGGATTCTGAGCCCGATGTAACTAGCAAACACCTTTCCGCAGCAACTGAATTCCTCGTCTACCAATCCTTTACCGCATCCTTTCTCATTATCCATTTCCGGTCCAAGTCCGTTTCGTTTTTTTCCGTCCCTATTTGATCCTTTATTCTCCCCTCGTGGTCCGGGATCATGGGGGCATGATTTCCTATGCTTTTTCGTTGCAAT
>NW_026337749.1:177-414 GCF_001194135.2 Octopus bimaculoides | reverse complement strand
GTGTGTGTATGTGTGTGTATATATATATATATGTATATGTATACACATACACACACACACATATATACTTATCAATATCATGTACTGGGGCTAATAAATGTGTTTGATATTAATTAAGTAGATGTAAGAAATATATGTTTGACAAAGGTGGAAGGCCGAAACTTCGAAGTCACTGCCTCGCCTCTTGTAAAAGTTTAATATGCCTGTAGTTTGCTAAAAAATAATTGAGTAATTCTT
>NW_026337749.1:0-167 GCF_001194135.2 Octopus bimaculoides | reverse complement strand
AAAAGTTTAATATGCCTGTAGTTTGCTAAAAAATAATTGAGTAATTCTTCAGTTCAATGTTAAACTATTTGATCAGTTGATATAATAAAGACAAGCAACAATCCATCCATCCATCCTTACATATATATCTATACATACATACATACATACATACATACATACATACA
>NW_026337748.1:0-603 GCF_001194135.2 Octopus bimaculoides | reverse complement strand
ACAAGGCTGGCCCTTTGAATTACAGGCACAACAGAAACAAGAATGAGTGAGAGAAATTTGTGGTGAAAGAACAGGGTTCGCCGCAACTCCCTGCTGGAGCCTTGTGGAGCTTTAGGTGTTTTCGCTCAATAAACACTCACAGTGGTCTGAGAATCGAAACCGTGATCCTACGACCACGAGTCCGCTGTCCCAACCACTGGGCCATTGCGCCTCTATCTGAAGCAATTAAACGATAAAGGATAAAAGATACATATATGTGTATGTAGATATAGTCAATTTACTAGTTAACCGACGAGGTACAAAGTAAAAGAAGATTTTCCACTGTTAGATATTCCACAGTATCATGGTGTAGTGTGTTGGACGCCCATTTATCTCTTTTGCATAAATCACATAGATTTAAAGGCATAGAACCGACTACGTGTTCAGTCGTTGGCGCATCAATGGTTAAATATTATATTTAGGTAAAGTGAGCAAAAATAAAATAATGCTGCCAATAATCACTCGCATATACCGTATATATGGGTATACATATATGCAAACATGCATACTCGCACACATACATACATATATGTATATGTAAATATATTCATATATCTACAGGTG
>NW_026337747.1:0-428 GCF_001194135.2 Octopus bimaculoides | reverse complement strand
ATGCTTACATATACAATGACAAACTTAAGTGTAAAATCATACATAAATGCATACATACATTTATACAAATGTATCTATATGTCTGCTTTATGCGTGTCTTCATACACTGAGGCACACGCATAGGCGAGATAGGGTGTCTGAAATTCGGTGTCGTTGTCATGTATAGTCTATATTTCTATTGTATATTCTTTAGATAAAACAGTGCAGTTGAATACGGAGCCCCATCGATCCATTCCTTTGTTCACTCCGTAATTTTTTCGCTGACATGTAACAACATAACTGCAAGAAACAGTTCCGAAATGTATAGGCACGTTTGAGCACACACGCACGCACAGACACACAGAAACACACACACACATACACACACGCACACTCATGCTTTCATGCATACATACATATACATGTTTACATGTATGCGCATATATATA
>NW_026337746.1:0-267 GCF_001194135.2 Octopus bimaculoides | reverse complement strand
CGCATAAAAGTTCCCACAATGTTTTAAACCTTCAACCACAATGACAGCTCATATTTTGTTTCAGTCTTTAAACTATGGCCAAGCTGGGGCACCACCTTAAAGAATTTCAGTCAAACAACTCAACCTCCAAACCTTTTTTTAGTTGACTTTATATTTGTTGTAAATCATCATCACCATCATTTAATATCCATTGTCCATGCTGGCATGGATTAGATGGTTTGACATGAGCTGTTAAGCTGAGGGGCTGCACCAGACTCATCTGATTTG
>NW_026337745.1:0-212 GCF_001194135.2 Octopus bimaculoides | reverse complement strand
CCAGGCTTCTTTGTCTGCTCTCTCCCTCACATAGCATTGTATGTTCAACTCTGTATGAACTCTTGTGATAACATACACGCAACCACATCAACACCTGGTACTGAATATATATTCCCATTACGGGTCCATACATAGACAGCTCTATTATGTTGTGATCCGTACCTAAAGTCGTCGTCACTTTTACATCATGAACGATGTCCATATTGTTTGTG
>NW_026337744.1:0-468 GCF_001194135.2 Octopus bimaculoides | reverse complement strand
TTTGTAGGATGAACTTCAGGGATTCAATGACAAAAGTCTGGTTTATGCGGCCCGTGAGGACATCGGGGTATTTTTCTAACCAGAACTTTATTGCCTCTATTCCGTAGTCATGTGGAATGTTAGTGTAGAGGTTGATGACATCAAAGGAGACTAATAGAGCTTCTTCGGTGGTGGTTTTTGGTAGATGCTCTAGCATGTCCAGATCGTCTCTAATGAAACTTTTAATGTATTTGAGGAAAGGTTCCACAAGTATGTCCAGAAAGTTGCTTAGGTGGTGTGTTTCACAGGCTGGGCCAGCAATAATAGGCCTTAATTTTAAGTCTTCTGGTGTTGGGATATTTATGGGTTATTCCACATGACTACGGAATATTTATGGAATATTCGACATGACTACGGAATAGAGGCAATAAAGTTCTGGTTAGAAAAATACCCCAAAGTTCTCCCGGACCGCATAAACCAAACTTTTGT
>NW_026337743.1:0-372 GCF_001194135.2 Octopus bimaculoides | reverse complement strand
TTTAAATCGCCAAAATACACTGATAATAATTACAGAAATCAACCGTCCGAAGACAAGCGGGCTAAGACAATCTCATAGCATACATTCAAGTATTTGAACTCACGTGGACCGGTTTCGGAACTGGCATAATAACCTCACCTTCCTCAGCACGCGTTACCATGATAGAGATCCTTCAGCTATTTAATATATTTGGGGTGGGGGCTGCAAGCGCCTATATTATTGATTCTGTTATTATAATTTTTGAATTGTTACACTAGATAATAATAGAGTCAATGATACCTTCGCAAATTATCTTTTCGCGAATTATTTTTCACGAGAATTATTTGCTCCGTATTGAAATACACACACACACACACACACACACACACACAC
>NW_026337742.1:0-328 GCF_001194135.2 Octopus bimaculoides | reverse complement strand
TCCAAACACAATGTCAGCACTTAAATTTTTCTACAAAATTCAATATTCAGTTCATCACACCTCAGACATTATTTAATTAAAAATCTTTAACGCAAACGCCTTAACAGTACAGAATTTGTTATTAAAGTACCGAGCGAGCAAAATGTACACTACTCCACAAACATATTTACACTTTTCCTGTGCTTTTTTGTTTTATTAACAATCTACTTAAATTCGACTAAAATTTTTTAACTGAAAATTGCTTCACACAAATATTCTACAGAAAGTTTTAGATGTTTTAAAATATATTTCAGAAATCAAAAAAAATTTCTTTACACATTTTCATAAC
>NW_026337741.1:232-352 GCF_001194135.2 Octopus bimaculoides | reverse complement strand
TATACATATATATGTATATATATATACACATATATACATATATATGTATACATATATACATAAACATATGTATACATATATACATATACATATGTATACATATATACATATACATATGTA
>NW_026337741.1:0-222 GCF_001194135.2 Octopus bimaculoides | reverse complement strand
ATGTATACATATATACATATACATATGTATACATATATACATATATATATGTATACATAGATACATATACATATGTATACATAGATACATATATATATATGTATACATACATATGCATACATATATACATATATATGTATATATATATACATATATACATACATATGTATACATATATACATCTGGAGCCTGGTGTTGCCATCCGGTTTCACCAGTCCTCAG
>NW_026337740.1:0-914 GCF_001194135.2 Octopus bimaculoides | reverse complement strand
CAAACCGAGCGGGTGAAACCAGGTTTAGCTGCTAGTATACTAATAAAAGGTGATAAAACCTAAAAGGATAATACGAGTGAAGTCGAATAAGAAAAATATATTCACTAATTTATGCATAATAAATTGATTAAATGTTTAAGGTAATCGAACCCAAATAATAAATATATATATATGCAAATATAAAAATATAAATATAGCAATAAAGAGTAAGGTAACCAGAAAAGAGTACATTCAAGCCAATCTCTACGATCGTTTCAAAAGATGCTGCTTCACATCGTTAGTGTACAATGCATTAGGAAAATCTAAAGATTTTTCGTCAGGAGAAAACTTACAAACACTTTACACTTTCGGTTGTCACATTGTTCGATTTATTTGTCCCTTAGCTTCGCTGTCACCTGAGCACTTCCAGCTGCAGTCCTATTTCGGTTTAACGAAGTTATAAAATTATCTTCTTATACATATATATATATATATATATATATGCATCTGTATACATACATACATGTATATATATATATATATGTATATATATATAAGTATATATGCGTGTGTGAGTGTATAGTTGTGCGAACACGCTATCTTTTAGATACCATGTTATACGTTGGTTTGATATAATTGTATATGAGTAAGTGTACATAGTGTATATGAGTAAGTGTACATATGGGATGCATGTGGGGAGAATGATAGCAAGACATACAACATGAATTAAGTTCTAGCATCAGTAATGTAAAAGGTGGAGTACAACTATGCTAAAAGAATAAGATGGAATACAACTATGCTAAAAGAATGTGTATTTATAAAGTAATGAAAAATTACTACCTAAATACTGACGATAAGTTTTGACATATATATAAATATATATAAGTGTATGTATATATATATTGCACATTTCATGTGCTTACTCCGGTATATAT
>NW_026337739.1:0-235 GCF_001194135.2 Octopus bimaculoides | reverse complement strand
CTATCGGTCTCTTTTGCCGAACCACTAAGTTACGGGGATGCAAACACACCGATACCTGTTGTTAAGCGGTGGTGGGAACAAACACTGACACAAAGACATACATACTCGCACATATACACACATACACACAAACACCCATACACACACATACACACATATACACACACATATACACACACATATATACATATATATGATGGGCTTCTTTCAGTTTCCGTCTTCCAAATCCACTCAC
>NW_026337738.1:0-593 GCF_001194135.2 Octopus bimaculoides | reverse complement strand
TTTTTTTTTTTTTCCTACTGTTTCCTTCTTTTCAATTTCTTGAATTATCTTTGGAAAATTCTCTTCTGTATCTTTGAAAATATGGCTCAATAAGATTTTTTTTCTGCATCCTTTTTTTTTAATCTTTCCTCTTGAACTCTAGTTGGATAGGGCAGCACCAAGCTACATCACATTGTTTTTTGTTGTTGTTTTATCAACAAAACAAAATTATTTTTAAAAATTTTTCATCATAATCCACCACATTCTTAGATGGGACAATCATAAACTATATATTTACCATATCAAACTCTTCCTTAAATAATTCCTCCACAGTTTGCATAAATTAAGCCATTGGCTCTTAGGAACCATCTTTTACCATCATACCATGTGGATTTTTTTCTCTTTTTTTTTTCTTTATAAATTAAGAAAATAGTTTTTTGTTTTTCAAGACTACATTCCAAACATGTTGATTATTATTTTTTTAATGATCTCATTTCAATCTTAATTATAACACACACACAGAAATTTTATAGATGAATTCCAGTCCATTTGCTTTAGCCAGTCTTGTTTTGTCACCTCACAATCTGGTTCTTCCAAGCTAAAACACCACATAA
>NW_026337737.1:0-411 GCF_001194135.2 Octopus bimaculoides | reverse complement strand
ACATACATACATACATACATACATATATACATACATATGCATATATATGTGTATGTAGATCTTTCTGTATATGCATATCAAAATTATGTGTGAGTCTTCAGCAAGTGCAGTAGATATGTGAGTGAATGAAACAACAGAAGTCATTTCAAAATTTAAATAAAATGCTGTTATTAATTTATCGTGAGGTTACATCTTACTCTGTGATACATCTCACCATAAATTATTTAATATATTGAGAGCATAGCTTCACGGTAAGTGATGAATCTATATCATATGGTATTATGCTTAAATGGAGAGGGAGAAGTTTATTAATGTAAGGTGTGTGGTATATGAAAATATTGAATTATACTTTTTCTTCAGTTCTATATGACACACAAACACGCATGAACACATGAGTGAGATTATATATAT
>NW_026337736.1:0-320 GCF_001194135.2 Octopus bimaculoides | reverse complement strand
TTATTATTATTATTATTATTATTATTATTATTATTAAGGCTGCGAGATGGTAGAAACGTTAGCGCGCCGGGCAAAATGCTAAGCAGCATTTCATCCGGTTTTAATTTCTGAGTTCAAATTCCGCCGAGGTCGACTTTGACTTTCTTCCTCTCGGGGTCGATAAACTAAGCACCAGTTGAAGAATGGGGTCGATGTTATCGACTTGCCACTTCCCCCAAAACTGCTGGCCTTGTTCTTATAGTAGAAAGGATTATGATTATGCCATCAAAATGACACTGTGGTACAAATATACGAAGCCCAGTATACCCATCATGACTACC
>NW_026337735.1:0-254 GCF_001194135.2 Octopus bimaculoides | reverse complement strand
TCATCATCATCATCATCATCACCACCATTATCATCATTAATATCATCGTCAACATTGTCAATATCACAATTGTTCTCATCATTGTTCATCATCTTCGTCATCTTCCTGTCTTCATCATCGTTATCATCTCATCATCCATTACCTACCAACCATCACCATCATGACTTAATAATTATTTCTTAATTGGTACATTTTTCTTTTGTCAACTCAGCTGTTTCTTATAAATGCATGTGCTTATATATATATATATATAT
>NW_026337734.1:0-290 GCF_001194135.2 Octopus bimaculoides | reverse complement strand
CAATAACACCGTTTACAAACTCTATGCTTGGAATGACCAATTTTAAATACAATTGGAACTTATTCACAAGGTACAGGAATCTTATATGTATATTATTCTGCCTAAATAATAGAACTGCAGATACAATATCCCTGCATATCTCAAGTCTATTTTCATTCCTCCACTTCACTCTGTATTTCATATTTTATCTAGAATAACTATTGCTTAACCGTTTTCTCACACCGTCTCCAATGAAGGGAGATATAAAATATCCCGGAAACAGCTGTATGACCTTCTCTTTATAAATGTTC
>NW_026337733.1:0-235 GCF_001194135.2 Octopus bimaculoides | reverse complement strand
AAGCTCATTCTACTAAAAAACCTAGCTAATCTATTTTTAACTTTTTGTATCTTTTGATTTGTGGTGTTCTCTAAATATAGTAGACAATCGTCTCTGTATAGACCACCCTTCACATTTGGGAATTGGTCTTCTAATTCATGTAGAATGTATGTGCAGACTAAATCAGCTATTTGTGCTGAATAGGAACTTAAATTTTTATATATACTCAAATACCCAAAATATCAAGGAGTTTCTG
>NW_026337732.1:0-205 GCF_001194135.2 Octopus bimaculoides | reverse complement strand
TGTGTGTGTATCCCTATATATATATGTGTGTATAACCATGTGTGGGTGTGTGTTTTTATACAGGTCTATACATATGTGTGCGTGTGTAAATATATACCTGTGTTCTGTATGTGTGTATTGGTGTATGCTTGTGTATGTATCCCTATATATATGTGTGTATAAGCATTTCATGGGAGGGGGGTATGCGGGTGTATATATATATATA
>NW_026337731.1:0-562 GCF_001194135.2 Octopus bimaculoides | reverse complement strand
CATACATACATACATACATACATACATACATACATAAATGCGTGCATACAGTTATATACATACGGTATCACATGCACTGATAAACACGGACACATAAATATGTGTATGTGTGATTCTGTATGTGTGTTTGTCTGTTTGTGAGTGTGTGTGTTTGAGTGAATGTGTTTGAGGGTTTGAGTGTGTATGTGTGTGTGTGTGTGTGTGTGTATGTGTGTGTGTGTGTGTGTGTGTGTGAACTTGTGTGTGTATCTGATGTGCATGCCTACGTGCGTTTATAAGTGTGTATAGATTTACACATATGTGGAACGTTGTTATGCAGAGACACACATAGAGAAATACATTTGCAGATATGTCACTGGACAGATGAAATTTATAAGCTACGGCAATAAACGTCTCTTTGAATGTCCTCAGGCAGTTTGTAGGCGATACTAATTCTTCTACACATTGTAGCTCTTAATGACGATCAGCGAAAATCGATGATCGCTTGGTCGTGACGTGCTTCAGAGACGAAAACTAAGCAATAATAAAATGCTACATACAATATATATATATATGTATATAT
>NW_026337730.1:0-372 GCF_001194135.2 Octopus bimaculoides | reverse complement strand
ATGATGATAATGCCATCTTGTTGTTGATAATAATGATGATGATGATGATGCTATCTTGTTGTTGTTGATGAGGATGATGATGATGACAATGATGAAGATGATGATGCCATTGTATTTAGATATTACAATGTGGTTGTTGTTATAGCTGTTTGTAATATGAGGCAGCAGGTGACTGTAAGATGCCTATTTTTATTTCTGTGTGTGCATGTATGTTTTAACCACATGTAAGAATGTGAATACCTCTAATCAGGGAATGTGTGTATGTATATACATGTATATGTGTATACATTCACACACACATATGTATATATACATATATGTATGTCTGCATGCATGTATGTATGTATGCATGTATGTATGTATGTATGTATG
>NW_026337729.1:0-214 GCF_001194135.2 Octopus bimaculoides | reverse complement strand
AGAGAGAGAGAGAGAGAGAGAGAGAGAGAGAGAGAGAGAGAGAACGAAATTCAGGTTGCATCTGAGTGCTGCAGCTAAGATCTAATCCAAACTTGTAACTTGACTGATTCTTCGATGACAAAGGAGTCTCGTTCGCCCACGATAGATTAGTGGTGCGGATCGCTTGATCCCTTGCAAGAGAAATAAAGTCCCGTAAGAACCTAATAAACTCAGC
>NW_026337728.1:0-207 GCF_001194135.2 Octopus bimaculoides | reverse complement strand
GTGAAGGGGCACGGCTTAGTGGTTAGAGTATTTGGCTTATGATCATAAGGTCGAGAGTTCAATTCCTGGCACCGTATTGCATCTTTGAACAAGACATTTTATTTCCCATTGCTCCAAACCATTCAGGTGAAAATGAGTTGGACCATTATTTCAAAGGACCAGCCTAGCCACATTCTGTCACGCTGAATATCCCCCGAGAACTACGTT
>NW_026337727.1:0-755 GCF_001194135.2 Octopus bimaculoides | reverse complement strand
GTTGGCGGCGATGCTGTTGGCGGCGATGCTGTTGGCGGGGATGAAGCATAACACAGAAATAACAGCGGCGATGCAACGCAGTTGAAACGCGTCCATCGTAGTATTAACAATATTTTATGATGTACAACGTATTATGATCGTGGCATGGCGCAGTACTTTGTGGCGTACAAGCAGAGTGATGTGGTCTGATGCCGGAGCGGTGCGGGGCAGTGGAGGTGCGGTTATAGGTGTTGTGCTTGTTGTAGGTAGCGTTGGTATTTCATTGGTGGCCATGTAGATAGTGGCATTAATGGAGATTGTGCTAATTATACGTGGTTTTCATAATGGTCGATGTTAATGGCGGTATTGTGTCGATTAGCGATGGACACTGGGTGGATGGATGGATGGATGGATGGATGGATGGATGGATGGATGGATGATGTAGATGGCTGTGATGATGATGATGGTAGTGATGGAGATGATGTTGATTGTAATGGTGATGATGGTGATGGTCATGATCGTGATCATGAACATGATGATGAAATGGAGAAGGAAGAAGCAGACTGTTGCTGTGGTGGTGATGATGATGATGATTGTAATAGTGGCAGAAGCGGTGGTAGTGGTGGTGGCTGCGGCGGTGGAGGTGGTGGTGGTAGTAGTAGTAGTGGTGGTGATGGTGATGGTGGTAATAGTGGTGGTGGTGGCGGCGGCGGCGGCGGTGGAGGTGTTGGTAGTAGTAGTAGTAGTAGTAGTAGTTGTTGTTGTAGTAGTAGTAT
>NW_026337726.1:0-309 GCF_001194135.2 Octopus bimaculoides | reverse complement strand
TTCTGAGTTCAAATTCCGCCGAGGTCGACTTTGCCCTTCATCCTTTCAGGTTCGATAAATTAATTACCAGTTGTATACTGGGATCCATCTAATCGACTGGCCTTCTCCCCAAAAATTTCGGGTCTTGTGCCTAGAGTAGAAAAGATTATATCGTCGACTTTCTCATTATATGATAGTAAAATTTTTGGATTATTTAATCCTTGGTGGGGACCTGACATTTAATCCCTAATGAGGACCTGAAATGACTATATATATAAAGATATATATATAAAGTGAAGTGTATTGCCACTTAAGTGTGGCTGACCCCTA
>NW_026337725.1:0-669 GCF_001194135.2 Octopus bimaculoides | reverse complement strand
ACACAAAAACATTCACATATAAATAACATACACACACATATGCATACCTGCATATGCCCATATATAATCACATATTAACTAAACATAATTTCAAAAAAATACAAATTTCATTCTTTCACTGAATCCAAAATTCATTTTTTCGCACAAATTTTTCACGTGATATGACTTGGAAAATGAAAAAAAAGGAACTTGTTTAATTCTAAAGCATTCTGCAGAAGTTTCTGTCAAAAATTCTGAGATGCTTTTTTTTTTTTTTTTTTCTATTGTAAAAATGCTAGCATGTCTCACCAACCAAGTGTGACCCCCCGATGAATGGGTCAGCCTGCAATGGAAACTCAATGATACTGAGATTTTCTTCTCTTCTTTTCTGTTTTTTTTTTTTTTCTTTTAAGAGATCACAAATCAGAAAGGTTTGTTGTTGTTGTCATTGATGATGATGATGATAATGATGATGATGATGATGATGATGGTGATGATGATGAGATTGATTATGACAATGATCCTGATGCTGTTGCTGTTGTTGTTTAGTGGAAGATGTTGAGACTTGTGTGTTTTCATAATTTTTAAAATATTTTTTAGTTTCATTGACGTAAGAAACTGAATAAGGTTTGCCCAAAAGTGCTAACATTTGTTCTTTCCTGTATGTGTATATATATATATATATATATA
>NW_026337724.1:0-407 GCF_001194135.2 Octopus bimaculoides | reverse complement strand
ATATATATATATATATATATGTCTGTGTGTGTTGATATTTATGTGTGTGTATCTCTGTATTTGTCCCCCACCATCGATTGACAACTGGTGTTGGTGTGATTACGTCCCCGTAACTTAGCGGTACGGCAAAAGATATCGACAGAATAAGTACTAGGCTTACAAAGAATAAGTCCTGGGGTCGATTTCTTCGACTAAAGACGGTGGCCAAGCATGGCTGCAGTCAATTAACTGAAACAAGTAAAATAGTAAAAGAATTTATGTATGCATGTATGTATGTATGTATGTATGTACGTGTGTGTGTGTGTGTATGTGTGTGTGTGTGTGTGTCTTTGTCTCCAACATTGCTTGACAACCAACACTGGTGTGTTTACGTCCCCGTAACTTAGCGGTTCGGCAAAAAGAGACCG
>NW_026337723.1:0-324 GCF_001194135.2 Octopus bimaculoides | reverse complement strand
GAGGTCTACATAGCTTTCCATCTTTTCATGTCTGATAAGACAACAAATAATATTTCAGTTGATTGGTAGAGGTAGCGTTTGTGGTTGGTAGGAGAAGTATCCATTCCTCCTTTCAAATATAAACTAACAGACTTACCACACAGCCACACCTTTTAGTTTTTTGCTAGATTTAAGGGAGATATTTGCTGCTATCTTTTAGTGACTGCATAGAATTTTCTTTTTAGAAGGGAATATCAAAATCAGTTGACAGTGCAAGATGAAATGCCTTGTAGACTTATGTTACATCCCTTTACTGCATCACTTCTCAAGTTAGGCAATATCCCC
>NW_026337722.1:0-388 GCF_001194135.2 Octopus bimaculoides | reverse complement strand
ATATATATATATATGCGTATGTCACACCAGCTATATGCTCGTCTTTATCTATCAAACCCATGCTTCTTTGGATTCAATCAGAAGCATAAATGCTCGCATACAAGAAACTATTTATTTCCGTTAATGAATATTTAGCATATTAGGCCCAGATTTCTTAGTTTCTCTCTTGGCAGTTTATTTTGATTACGTGGAAGACAGGAATTCAGATTAATGCATTCCAAGGTCCCGCAATGGAGAGAAATATATTCAATCATTTAATACACGTATCCAGAAGCATGCATATATGATAACATTAAGATATCTGTATCAATTCAGATGCGTACTCAATCCATATATATGTACATTTCAATATGTGTGTACACGTGCATATATATATATATATATATAT
>NW_026337721.1:0-397 GCF_001194135.2 Octopus bimaculoides | reverse complement strand
GTGTGTGTGTGTGTGTGTGTGCGTGTGCGTGCGTGCAACAAGTCCTGTTTATGACTGTGTATGTGAATGTGTTTTGGGCTACCTCTGGGAATATGTCTCTATCTCTGTGTAGATATCTGCAGTTTTGTGAATATGTACATCTCACATATATCTGTCTGTCTGTGAATATGTATGTCTTGCATGTGTATGTATTTATGCATACATATATGTATGTCTTGCATGTATATGTAAGTGTGTGCATTTGTATATATGTACTATGAGTATGCATATGTATCTATGATTGAGTGTGTAAAGTATTTTAATCTTTGAATGTTACTGTATTTTCTGTTTAAATTTGTGGTTGCGTTTGAATGTTCACACACACACACACACACACACACACACACACACACACACA
>NW_026337720.1:0-1004 GCF_001194135.2 Octopus bimaculoides | reverse complement strand
GTGTATAAACTAGAGTATACATATGAGTGTATATATTTTATATTTTATATATTTATATATATGTATATATGTATGTCTATGTGAATCTATATAATATGTATATTTGAGAGTATGGGAGGGTGAGTGGGAGTGTGTATTTTTATATATACTATTCTTTATTTATTTATATGTGTGTATGAGTGTGATTGTATTTATATGTATGTTTAGGTAGGTACATGTGTGTATGCGTAGATATATATTTATGTATATATATAGAGTAGTTTTATAATATTTTAAGAAGTTTAAGGTTTTATATTACAATGACACTACGTTTTTATAAGACTAAATCAATAGTAGTATTTTAGCTTATTTCATAATATTATATTATTTAATTTACGACTCTTAGTCTTATTATTAATTTATTATATATTAGAATTTAAATTTTATTAATATGTTTTATAAGATAACTATAGTTTTTTGTTCTTTTATGTTGTTAGTTATATAAATTTTAAATTTTTCATTCATTTTTTAAAGTATTATTATTTCATTTATGTTTTCGTATTCTACTCTCTATTTTAACGTAGTATTTTCGCGCGACCTCTTGCTTAAAACGCTATAGCTATTAGATAACGTCTTAGTTTCAGTTTGAATTACGGAGAAATATGGATAAGTACTGTTTTTACTTTGCTAAAGATTTTCTACTATTTGAAAATAATATGTATTCTTGTTTTTTATATTATTCATTTGGTTCTTTATAGATTATTTTTAATAGATAACTTATTTAACACTAAATTATTTATAAGTTATAGTTTCATTTCTACATAATATTAGAACTTCGATTTGAATAGTGTTGTTATATTTTCGATTATTTTTGATTGATAATATTTGATTAATAAATAGTCTTTATTGTTTATAATATCGTTAAAGGTTTTTTTTTCTTTTTATTAAACTTTGTATATATATATAAAGTTTAAACTTTTATCCTTAATAATTTTTTTCTTTCCTAATTTTTTCATTCATAATTT
>NW_026337719.1:0-454 GCF_001194135.2 Octopus bimaculoides | reverse complement strand
AATTATACCTGTCCTAAACAAAATGGCATTACTTTTTGACTCAGCCTCGTATATTCATATACATATACGCATGCACACTCATATACAAACATGAGTATAAATTATCTTTCGCTTTTATTTTACTTCTTGAACATAAAATTTTTTTCACTTTTACTTTGATTTATTTA
The DNA here is from genome assembly GCF_001194135.2 of Octopus bimaculoides. NCBI lineage: Eukaryota > Metazoa > Mollusca > Cephalopoda > Octopoda > Octopodidae > Octopus > Octopus bimaculoides. The sequence continues at coordinate 287 of NW_026337719.1, read as the reverse complement.
TTATATAATTTTATTCTGATATAATATAACTCATTATTCATTATTATTATTATTATTATTGAATTAAAAATAAAAGTAATAATTTTAACACATGCATACATACACACATAATAAACAGGATTATATATATATTGTGAATATTCCAATGGATTGTAATGTAATCCTTGTATTGTCCTTTGTGCACTCTGATGATTTTCCATCCAAGGTATTTTAAAATGCAAAATGATATATTTATATTATGTTTTGTAGTTTTAATTTTGGTTGAGAAATGAAACAATTGTAGGTGA
>NW_026337718.1:0-689 GCF_001194135.2 Octopus bimaculoides | reverse complement strand
ATATAAAGTAACAAACTGAGGAAAAGAGATCCTTCAAACGGGTGTGTTAAACATCCAATTCAGTGGTAAGTCAATTGAATACCCTATAAATATGGGTATAATGCAATTACAAAGATAAATTAAATAGAGAGATACTATTGACAATCCAATAATGTATTCATATTATAATAACACATGATATACTATGAATATAATATAACAATACTATATAACATGAACAATTATTAAAAAATACATAAAAGACCACCAAATAGTTTTCTGATATACATACACAATAACAGTTCCTTTATTACTTGTTTGGTTTATATTAACGATTTTTATCGATTCACTAGATTCTCCCTTCCATAATATACGAATAACAATCATTATTTAAGTAACTTCAAATCAAGTTACCCTTAAAAAATTAGCAAATTTGATTTCCATTACTATAGCCTAAATATATATCTATGGGGTACTTTACTTATCGCATTTACAGCCTTAAGTTTATATTAATGTTTATTACGGAATTCATCCTACGATAAATTAAGTAAACAAGGAAAATTTTTATTAGGTTTCTATTCATATCTACTACGGAATTATCCCTCCGAGAAACCAATAAATATAGATGATTATTATTTGTTAATTCAAACAATATTTTTTTTTATATCAATTAATTTAAATAAATAGAAGAGTTGTTGTATTGAAGATGT
>NW_026337717.1:0-303 GCF_001194135.2 Octopus bimaculoides | reverse complement strand
ATACATGCAAACATACATACATGCATGAGATGAACTGACAGACAGATAAGTAGATAGATGGTTAAACAAACATACAGATTGATGGATAATTAGATGAGATGTATTGATAATTATTCATAATAATTATCCACAAACAAAACAATACATATATTGATGAGAAATCTAATTGTATAGAAAGAAAATTAGACAGATATGTAGATATGAAAAGGTACATTTGTCAGGTCAGTTATTTTCCAAAGTCTTTTAAGTGTTTTGTTCCTTTTTCTTTTGTTTATATATATATATATATATATATATATATAT
>NW_026337716.1:0-245 GCF_001194135.2 Octopus bimaculoides | reverse complement strand
GCGACAGCCAAGGAAGAAAAGGAATATTGACCGGAAGCATGTGACCATGCTGGTGTAAGGGAAGAGAGAGAGTGGAAGAGGGAGAAACAAAGGGAGGAAGAGTAGAAGAATAGGTAAGCAACGAGAGGAAAAGAGAAAGAGAGGAAGTACGAAGGGGAAAAATGAGATACGTATTAATAACAGAGGAAGAACGAGAGGGGTAAAGCGAGATACATAGTAATACATATACATATATATATATATAT
>NW_026337715.1:0-205 GCF_001194135.2 Octopus bimaculoides | reverse complement strand
ATTTGAATGTATGTGTGTCTGTATATGTGTGTGCATCTGTATATGTTTGTATCTATGTATTCCTATTTGTGTGTCTATATATTTGAATGTATGTGTGTCTGTATATGTTTGTATATATGTATTCGTCTGTATGTGTCTATATATTTGTATGTGCGTCTGCATATGTGTGTGTATCTGTGTATGTTTGTATGTATGTATGTATGTA
>NW_026337714.1:0-326 GCF_001194135.2 Octopus bimaculoides | reverse complement strand
GTGTGTGTGTGTGTGTGTGTGTGTGTGTGTGTGTGTGTGTGTACAACTTCTACCTGATATTTGTTTCTGAGTTCACTGTATCAATTGCTTCACAAGCATATCCAATAGCTTCATGACGCTACCGGTTTCATCATAAAACAGTCGAAACTGTCAGAATCCTTTGCGAGATAGCTAATGAGGGATAAATTTTCGCTTGTTCTATCTCAGTCTGTTACGTTTTTATCTTTTGTGCCCATTCCTGATATATGTACATACATACATATGTATGTGTGTGTGTATATACATATATATATATATATACAATATATATATATATATATACAATA
>NW_026337713.1:0-225 GCF_001194135.2 Octopus bimaculoides | reverse complement strand
TATATATATATGTATATGTATATATACATACGAAAGTGGTATCAACAAGTTCCTGGATTAGTTCTGTAGCGCACCAACAGATGGCAGCACACGGTTGCATACACAGTGAGAGCTAGCAGTGACCTTCATCAGGCAGTGTGCCAAGTGACATCATTGTGTTTACTTTGTAAGTTGTGAAATTTGTGTTTTTGTCATCATGTGTGTGTGCTGTAGTTTGTGATTTTA
>NW_026337712.1:0-310 GCF_001194135.2 Octopus bimaculoides | reverse complement strand
ACACACACACACACACACGCACATACTCATACGCACACAAACGCAGAGATATTGATATACATTCATATGTATATTAGCGGAAGGAAGTTTGTGCGGTCTTTACAGATTCGTATAATATTTGCCTACTTATCTGTAAGAATATATTATGTCCTTCATAAAGACTCGTCGTCTTCAGAAATTCTGTTTTTCTCTCATTCGGCCATTAACCAAGGCCTATATACATATATGCAGCTATACATGCATACATGCATACATACCTCTCTCTCTCCCTCCCCCTCCTCTCTCTCTCTCTCTCTCTCTCTCTCTCTCT
>NW_026337711.1:0-499 GCF_001194135.2 Octopus bimaculoides | reverse complement strand
CTTACACCTTCCCTTTCCTTAAAAGTGAAAGATTGATTGCCCCCTTATACTTTGAACCACTAGATAAGAGACAAATAAAATCAGAGACAGTTAGAATTCTACCTACAAATAATTACTAGCCTGCTAGCCTTGGCTGTGTCAAGATGGATTTTTATGTATTCTTCTTCCCACTTAGATTTTAAATGTTGCCACAATAGTAATATGTCCATTCTTCTGTAATTTTCCATATTCTTGTGCAGCTGAAAATTACTCTACATTTTGCATTTAATGTAATGCTCGCATTACTTAAATAAATGGAGTAGCATGAAACGTGCGTACAGTAATAACCTTTAAAATCCGCGTTGCTTTTTTGATTTTATATATATATAAAATCAAATCCGTTAATATGTGAATATTCTCTCGGTTTCTTTATTAAAATACTGACTGGTGTGTATGAAATAAGATCTATACATATATTATTATTATTATTCAGTAGTTTTATTTTTATAACGTGCTTTCA
>NW_026337710.1:0-428 GCF_001194135.2 Octopus bimaculoides | reverse complement strand
TTTGGTTTCTCGTTGTTTGATCTTTTTATCTGTTCCTTTTTAGGTGATGCGAAATGAAAGCATTGGCTGTATTCCATTAGTGGTTTAGTGTTCAGGTAGATTCATCTTTAATTAGTCTAATATTTCTAGTTAACAGTAACAATCGCAATTTTTCTAATACAGAAGATGACACAGTGGTGTCATTTAAATAATATAGTGCTTTACCAAAACTTCTAATTTGCTCTTTCGCTCATCCAGCAGATGCTTTCCTACTTCTCAAACTGTTAGAATACTTCAGGATCTTCACTACATAAAGGTGTGAAAACCTGTCTGAAATATCCTTTATGTTCCCCTACTTAGAATATCTGATTTGATTGGTGTGCACACATAGTTACAGAGGTATGTCCATCCATCCATCCATCCATCCATCCATCCATCCATCCATCCAT
>NW_026337709.1:0-388 GCF_001194135.2 Octopus bimaculoides | reverse complement strand
ACATCTTTAGGTTCTCACCTTTGAAACTATATATTCCCCTATCAGAAAGTAACCAACTACCTTTGATAGTTGATAGAGTTATAGACTAAACCTGACATAAAAGGGGCCCTTATTGATTTCGTCTTTATATTTCGGTATGCGCTGAGGGGCATCTTAAATTTCCAGCTACACACGATAGTTTAGCAATACAACAAAGGTAAGCAAATCTAAATTCGTTAACGATTTTTTTTCTTTTTCTCTTTATAGGATAACTATCCGTGTGCGTGATATTTCTAATATCCAGATTTATATCTAGGTATTTTTCTCTTTGTCTCTTTCCGTTGCTCTCTCTCTCTCTCTCACTTTATGTATGTATGTATGTATGTATGTATGTATGTATGTATGTATG
>NW_026337708.1:0-302 GCF_001194135.2 Octopus bimaculoides | reverse complement strand
GTGTGTGTGTGTGTGTGTGTGTGTGTGTGTGTGTGTTTGGATGAAATAATAATATCTTAAGAAGGTACATAGTTACTCAAATACGGATATATACAAAGATACACGCGCACACGTATGCACATACGCATGTACATCCACCCGCTCACACTTACTCACGCACTTGTATATGAAATGACACGCAAATGCTTCCTCACACATATGTATGCATGTATGTCTGTATGCATGATGTTTGTATGCAGGAATATATATATTCATACATATATATGTGTGTGTATATATATATATATATATATATATATATA
>NW_026337707.1:0-519 GCF_001194135.2 Octopus bimaculoides | reverse complement strand
CGCGAGTCCGCTGCCCTAACCACTGGGCCATTGCGCCTCCACCACGAACAAGTACATGATTTTCAAAAGTGATGCTACATGCATTAAAAACACAGTGCATGCTGGGAATATTTTTATGGTTTAACAGTTAACATTTTGAATTTTGATTAATCCAGGCTCCTTCCTGTATTGCAGGTATAAATCAATAGTTTGCATTATTTTAATATTTCATATTAGAAACTGACTCTAACAAAATAAAATGGCATTAGTCATTGCTATGGCATTGCATACTCTTTCCATCGAATAGGAATTCGAAACTTACACATTAACACATACACACACACACTCCGCACGCACACACACCACGCGCACGCATACACACCACGCGCACGCACGCACACACACACAAACATACATTCGTGTATATATGTAAAGAACTAGCAACTTTTAGCTGAAACTGATATATTTAGTCAATGTGTAACATGCTATATACTACGAAGTGATACAGATAGGTGTGTGTGTGAGTATGTGTTTATATAT
>NW_026337706.1:0-377 GCF_001194135.2 Octopus bimaculoides | reverse complement strand
TGTTGGCTCGAACACGAACAGAAAATGTAACCCAGGCTTACGGGATCTGCCAAGTCACTTTCAGCTAGCAGACCCATATAGGTTGGAACACCCGAACACTTCACAGTGGACGTGGTCAAATAGTGACGGGTCTACCAGAACATATCTAGATAGGATTTTAATTAGAGAAACAGATAAGTCTATAGCTAAGTGTCCACAGTTTTTTCCAGTCAGCTACAGTGACCACAAGATGGTTACCTGTAAACTGACAATAGACAAGTTACATAGTCAGGGATCTGGCTACCGGAAACTCAATACATCCCTTTTGGCGATTGAGGAATACAGAAGGCGGATCAAGATGTTAATTCAGAGGGCACTGACAGGTACCATCATTAATA
>NW_026337705.1:0-227 GCF_001194135.2 Octopus bimaculoides | reverse complement strand
AGCTGGATGCCCTTCCTAACGCCAACCACTCAGAGAATATATATATATATGTGTGTGTGTATGTTTGTGTGTCTGTGTTTATTCCCCCAACATCACTTGACAACTGATGCTGGTGTGTTTACGTCCCCATAACCTAGTGGTTCAACAAAATAGACTGATAGAATAAGTATTAGGCTCACACAGAATAAGTCCTGGGGTCGATTTGCTCAACTAAAGGCGGTGCTCCA
>NW_026337704.1:0-515 GCF_001194135.2 Octopus bimaculoides | reverse complement strand
TATTATTATTATTATTATTATTATTATTATTATTATTATTATATAATAATCCTTTCTATTATGGGCACAAGGCCTGAATTTTTGTTTGAGGGGCTAATCGATTATATAGACCCCAGTACTTGATTGGTACTCATTTTATAGCCCCGAAAAAATGAAGGGTAAAGTTGACCTCGGCAGAATTTCAACTCAGAGCATCAAACCGGAAGAAATACCGCTATGCATTTTGTCCGACGTACTAACGATTCCGCTAGCTCGCCGCCGCCTTAATAATCTTTTCTACTATAGGCTCAAGGCCTTAAATTTTTTTAAGGATGGGAGCTAGTCAATTATATTGAGCCCAGTTCTCAACCGGTACTTATTTCGTCGATTCTGAAAGAATGAAGGGCAAAGTTGACCCCGGCGTTATTCAAACACTGAAGTTGGAAGAAATGCCGCTGAGCTTTTTGTCTGAATCGGTAACGGTTCTACAACCTTATAATAATAATAATAATAATAATAATAATAATAATAATAAT
>NW_026337703.1:0-293 GCF_001194135.2 Octopus bimaculoides | reverse complement strand
TTTAAGAAGTATACTTTGCAATCATGTGATTCCAGGTTCAATCTCAATGCTCAATCCCTAACCTGGGTGTCAAGCCAAATTTTGTGTGTGAAATTTGGTAGCAGCAAGCTCTTTTGTTCTTTGGTGTTAGATTTTATCTTTTGTCCATTCTAATACCATCAGCTGTACCTTTGATGCGTTCAGTGGAATTCCTCCTGTAGTAAGCATTCACTTGAGGTAAATGGTCTGATGATACCAAACAATTGATGGTTTCATCCTCACCTTTTCCTACCAGTGATGGAGGTCCTACAAAA
>NW_026337702.1:0-305 GCF_001194135.2 Octopus bimaculoides | reverse complement strand
CATATATATACATACATTCATATGTATATAGATATATATATGTGTGTATGCGCGCGCGTGTGTGCGTGCGTGTGTGTATGTGTGAGTGTGCTCGTAAGTATCAAAGCTCCAATGCAGCAATATGGTGATACACAAACACTCAACTATAATTGCATTGCATCCTATAGCAGAAACAACTGTAAGCCAATGGAAGTTCATGAAAATTTCTTCTTCCTTTGTTATTTACTTAATTTTCTCTATATACGTATATATCAAAACGTACATGCATATACATATACATACATACATATATATATATATATATA
>NW_026337701.1:0-459 GCF_001194135.2 Octopus bimaculoides | reverse complement strand
GTACACATCAGAATTAATGGTCTGGTTTTGTGGGAGAAACTCATAATAAACAATGCCTTTACGATCCCACCAAACACAAAGCATAGCTTTTATGGCATAGCTATTCATCTTTGGTTGCTGTATTGAGGGATCCTTACACAAACTCCAGGATCTTTTTTATACTATGTTTTCGTACACAATCTATTTTTCATCCTTAGTCACAAGTTGTTTCAAAAACGGCATACTTTCATTCCATTTCAAAAGCATATCACAAACCGAATATTAGTCTAAGCAATTCTTTTCTTAGAGTTTGTGAGGGACTCATACATTATAGCGAGAAATGTATACTAGTTTCACAAGGTGTTCATGTGCTGTACTTTTAGAAACTTCCAACTCTTCGGCAAGTACTCTAGTTGTGATATTTGAGTTTTCTTCAGTTTTTGTCTTCGAAACATCTTCATCCAATTTTGATGGTCTTCC
>NW_026337700.1:0-268 GCF_001194135.2 Octopus bimaculoides | reverse complement strand
ATATATATATATATGTATACATGCGTATATATATATCTGTGTATATACATGTGAGTCTCTATCCGCCTGTATGTATTAAATTTATACATCAAAATAGGCATAAAACATTTGGTTATGTATGTGTGAGTGTGTGTCTGTCTGTGTGTTTGTATAAGTGTTTTTGTGTATGTGTGCGTTTCCTGTTCCATATGGATATTTATGTTCATACAAATGAGTGCAGTCTATGTAATTACGCATATTTTTCTCCTTTTCTCTTTCTTCTATTTAT
>NW_026337699.1:0-545 GCF_001194135.2 Octopus bimaculoides | reverse complement strand
ATATATAAACTTATATATACAGTTATGCATGCACACGTACTTATGCGCATAATTAAAATACGTGTGTATGTGTGTGTATACGTGTGCTTAATCATGTGTATAAAGATATATATATGTATAGAAATATATAGTTAGATAAATGTGTGTATGTATTACATACACAGAACACAAATATGTAAATACATACGTATTTTCTTTATCTACGTATTTACCTATTCCTTCTCTCACCCTCTCTCTATCTGTATCTCTCTCTCTCTCTCTCTCTCTCTCTTTCTTTCTCTCTCTCTCTTTCCCTGTCTTCGTTTCCCTCTTTCTCACTTTCTGTCTGTTTACTTTTACCTGCTTGTCTATCCCTACCTACCATTCATTCTAATAAGGTATATTACCAGATAACCATCTTGTTATCGTATCAGAGAAACATTAATCAAGAAAGCTACCCACGTAGATACCTTCCTACAAACATATGACATCTATGTATACATTTTTATTTGCGTACAAGTGCATACGTGTTTTGGTACGCGTATGTATCAATGTACGTGTATATA
>NW_026337698.1:0-221 GCF_001194135.2 Octopus bimaculoides | reverse complement strand
ATATGTATATATATATGTGTATATGTGTATATATGTGTATATATATATATGTGTGTACATATGTGTACACGTATATATGTGTGTTTATATGTGTACATGTACATGTATATGTATACATGTACATATATATATAGACATGTAGACATATACATGTATACATATACATGTATACATATACTTCTATATATACACATGTATATATATATATACATCTATATATA
>NW_026337697.1:0-225 GCF_001194135.2 Octopus bimaculoides | reverse complement strand
GAAGGAATACAACTAATGTTGAGACAAGAGCAGAAATATCTGGCCCTATTTCTGACACATGTTTTGGTTCGTAGCTCTGTGATCCCTTTGATTCATGGATAAAGGTCCCACGAACTAGTGAATGACGGGAATACCACTCTCGTTCTTTCCCAGGTTCGAAATTTTCCCAAGACCTGATGAAATTGGAGAGTATATCTGCCGAAACGTTGTGTTAACAACAAACAG
>NW_026337696.1:0-224 GCF_001194135.2 Octopus bimaculoides | reverse complement strand
TATATCCCCTTTAAATACATAGACAATGTTCTTTTTTTTGTGGTTATAAGGGTCTTTGACTCTTGGTTCTAGCAATATAGGAGCTACCCTGCACCTTTAGTCACTGAATTTTTCCTTTTTGATTCTATATATAAATATTTGGTTGCACCAGTTTTATCCTGCTTTAACCTCCTACACTTCGGACTTACTACTACCTGAACTTTCTGCACCTCTCCTCGTCTACA
>NW_026337695.1:0-627 GCF_001194135.2 Octopus bimaculoides | reverse complement strand
CGACGGGCTTCTTTCAGTTTCCGTCTACCGAATCCACTCACAAGGCTTTGCGCGCGCGCGTGTATCTATATACTCGTTTATATATATATTTGTGAATATATGTATATATATATATATATATATATATGCGCGTGTGTGTGTGTCTATATGTATGTATGTATGTATGTATATTCTTTTTCTTTTACTTGTTTCAGTCATTTTACTGCGGCCATACTGGAATTCCTCCTTAAAGGGTTTAAGTCGAACAAATCGATTCCAGGACTTCCTCTTTGTAAGACTAGTAGTTATTCTATCGGACTCTCTTGCTAAACCGCTAGGTTACGGGAACGTAAACACACCAACATTAGTTGTTAAGCAATGGCGGGATAACACAAGCTCAAAGACACATAAATGTACATATTCATACATACATATGTATATGTATATATACATGTGTGTATGTGTGTGTGTGTGTGTATACATATATTCCACGGGTTTCGTTCAATTTCCGTCTACCAAATCCACTCCCAATGCTTTGGTTGGCTCGAGGCTATAGTAGAAGACACTTACCCAAGATCCTACGTAGTGGGACTGAACTCGGAACCATATGGTTGAGGAAGTAAGCTTCTTTCCAGACAGCTGTGCCTA
>NW_026337694.1:0-205 GCF_001194135.2 Octopus bimaculoides | reverse complement strand
ACACATACATTTTTCCTTCACCTTTTACATATTTCAGTCATTCGACTGTGGTCATGCTGAACACCACCTTGAAGGCGAACGAATAAACTACAGTATTAATGTCTTTTTAAGCCTGGTACATATTCTATCGATTCCTTTTACCGGTAAGTTATGGAGACGTAAACAAAACAACTCTGGCTGTTAAACGGTGGCGGGGGACAAATAC
>NW_026337693.1:0-473 GCF_001194135.2 Octopus bimaculoides | reverse complement strand
GTGTGTGTGTCCCTGGCATTGCTTGACAACCGATGTTGGTGTGTTTATGTCCCCATAACATAGTGGTTTGGCAAAAGACACCAATAGAATAAGTACTAGGCTTGAAAAAAATAAATCCTGGGGTCGATTTGTTTAACTAAAAGCAGTGCACCAGCATGGCCACAGTCAAATGTCTGAAAGCTATACAGGATATACACATATATATACACACACACATATATGTGTGTATAGTGTATATATCAACAAAGATATATTTATTAATACACATAGAAACTCAGAAAAACATAAGTGTATGTGTGCTTAGTTCTCTTGACAACCCATTATAGTTATAAATGAGTTCCTGGGATTATTTACCTAATCCCAGTTCTCTACACTCCTAAATCCGGTTGAGGTCATCAGCATAAAGCATTTCCCATGGCTGCCCTCTCATAAATTCCTGTGTTGTGGCTTGCATTAGTCTTCTTCTTTCATTC
>NW_026337692.1:256-434 GCF_001194135.2 Octopus bimaculoides | reverse complement strand
TATAAATCATTTGCACTATTCGGTATCTTCATAACATTTATGGAAGCTAAGTCCAATGGTAGTAATACATTTCGGTAACTACACAGAGGTTCATTTGTGTAGTCTCGTGAAATTTTCACCATTGGCCAATGGAAAACTTTCTCACCGAGACTGCAGCGCTGTCATAATGTTTCTTATG
>NW_026337692.1:0-246 GCF_001194135.2 Octopus bimaculoides | reverse complement strand
TGGAAAACTTTCTCACCGAGACTGCAGCGCTGTCATAATGTTTCTTATGACTTCGCCTGTAACACTAGATTGAGTAGAAGACGTGTGCTACGCTGAGCCGACGGACATCTATCTTTGCTCCAACAAAGTATTTCTATATTCGACATAATCCCTATATTTAGAGGCTGCTCAAATCTCCACCACCTGGTAATCCCCCGAATAGTAGATTCTCATACAAGACATACACATTCACACATTCACATTAAT
>NW_026337691.1:0-477 GCF_001194135.2 Octopus bimaculoides | reverse complement strand
TGATGCATGATGCTGTCCTTAGACTCTTCAGGTCCTCTCAAACCACACAACCCATGCCACCATGGAGCATGGGTGTTAAACAATGTTGATACACCAAGAACATCATCATCGTTTAACGTCCATTTTCCATGCTGGCATGGGTTGGACGATTTGACTGAGGACTGGCAAACCAGATGGCTGCACGAGGCTCCAATCTGATCTGACAGAGTTTCCACAGCTGGATGCCCTTCCTAATGCCAACCACTGTGAGAGTGTAGTGGGCGCTTTTACATGCCACCGGCATGAGGGCCAGTCAGGCGGTACTGGCAACGGTCACACTCAAGTGGTGGTTTTTACATGCCACCTGCACAAGAGCCAGTCCAGTGGCACTGGCAACAACCTCGCTCGAATGTTTTTTTCACGTGCCACCAGCACAAGTGCCAGTAAAGCAACGCTGGTAACGAACACATTCGAATGGTGCTTTTTACATGCCACCGG
>NW_026337690.1:0-250 GCF_001194135.2 Octopus bimaculoides | reverse complement strand
GCGTTGTGTCCTTGAGCAAGACACTTCATTTCACGTTGCTCCAGTCCTCTTAGCTGCCAAGAATAGGTTATACCTGTATTTCAAAAGGGCCAGCTTTGTCACATTCTGTGTCACGCTAAGTCCCCCTGAAAACAACGTTTAGGGCACGCGTGTCTGTGAAGCACTCAACCACTTACACGTTAATTTCACGAGCAGACAGCTCCGTTGATCGGATCAACTGGAACTCGCGTCGTCGTAACCGACGGAGTGC
>NW_026337689.1:0-407 GCF_001194135.2 Octopus bimaculoides | reverse complement strand
TTATTTGGTCTAAAGATATAGTCAAGGAGAAATATAAGAAAATAACAAACACTAATATGAATATGTGATGTCTGCCCACTCCTTATTATTGGTGCCTCTCAACTGATAATAAATTCAATATGAAACCTGAAGTAAATGTTGATAACAGCAACAACAGTTTCAATCGAGAGAGAGAGAGAGCAACAAAGAGGGAGAGAGAGCAACAATGAGAGAGAGAGAGCAACAAAGAGAGAGAGAGAGCAACAAAGAGAGAGAGAGAGAGCAACAAAGAGAGAGAGAAAGCAACAAAGAGAGAGAGAAAGGAAAAGAAGAGAAAAGTAAAAGAAAAAAAGAAGTGACATAAAGAGAAAGAAAGAATAGGCAAACATAAAATAAGCTAAGATTAAAAAAGGAATCTTTTTTTTTTT
>NW_026337688.1:0-336 GCF_001194135.2 Octopus bimaculoides | reverse complement strand
CCAAATTCTTCATGCAACATTGTCTGAATAAAATCACTATAGTCTAACATAAATAGCATTAGAATTCTTGCCGCCAATATATATTGGCTTGTTATCGAAAATCCCCCCTCTTCTCTCTCTCTACCATTCTATACTCTTTGGAATTTTCTCTTTAGAAAGTATTGCTGCTGTTCTTCTGATAGTTGTTGTTTCTGGTTTTGATATAATCACGATTTTAGGGTATTTTAGCATTTTTTGACTGAGGAATTTTTGGTTAGTATGTGTCTATATATCATCGTTTAACGTCCTATGTATATATATATGTATGTATATATATATATATGTATATATATATAT
>NW_026337687.1:0-207 GCF_001194135.2 Octopus bimaculoides | reverse complement strand
GTTCGAGAGTTTTTGTGTCTCCTCCTTCGGGTTTTCTTCGAGGAGATCGCCAGGTATTTTTGGCATTTGCCAACTGCCTTGAGAATAGATTTTAGTGTGTGGTGCAGGGTTGGTGTTATGTGTAGTATTTTGATATGTTCTGGCGGTGTTGTGTACCGGTGGTTGCTGGTTTTTATGTCTTCGTTTGTTATGTTTGTTTTTGTGTTG
>NW_026337686.1:0-223 GCF_001194135.2 Octopus bimaculoides | reverse complement strand
GATAGATAGATAGATAGATAGATAGATAGATCAAGATAGCTACATACATACATACCTACACAGACACAAGTACATATTCACGCATAGATACATACATACATACATACCTACACAGACACAAGTACACATTCACGCATAGATACATACATACATACATGCGTACATTGTGAATTATAAATAGATAGAAATAGAGAGGGATTTTTAACAATAATGATGATGATGA
>NW_026337685.1:0-953 GCF_001194135.2 Octopus bimaculoides | reverse complement strand
TATATTTATATATATAAATGTATTACATATCTATATATACATATATCTTTGTATATACAAATATTCTACAATTATAAACATAATTGTAGTTAGGGGTCAGCTAATTTCTATTATACATCCGAACTGCGTTTCTGTTTGGGAGATCCTTACGGTAGTAGAAAAGGAATTTTTAATTCCTATTTCTAAATTCGGTATGTTGTGAAGCAATTAGCTCACCCGTCACTATAATTATGTTTATAATTATAGAATATTTGCATAATTTTACCCAAAAAGGTTATTTTAACATACCGATTTATTTGGTAACGTTATTAATTAATTGATTGATAAATTAATTAATGTAATTAATTAATTGATTGATAAATTAATTAATGTAATTAATTAATTTTACCATTTTATTATTAAATTGAAATTATATGTACATGCATATATGGCACATGGAGAGAAATTTCTGGGGAGGGGATAAACTTATTACGCCGAGGGCAGTGCTTCACTGCCTTTCAATTTATGGAGCCGAAGATGAAAAGCAGCAATGACCTTGGCGGAATTTGTTCATTATCTGAAAATTGTGAATGAATCTATAATACGTTGCATAATGTTTATTTTCAAACAAATATTCAGTATTTTAGACTAGACAGCAATTATAAAAGATCCTGAAGAGCTTCTGTGATTAATATTATTGAAAAACGGAAAGAAATCTATTTGTCAGTGACAATACGCAGTTCAGATGTATAACAGAAACAATTTGATTTATTATTCCTTAGCAATAATGAATTCTGTGGCGTGCTGTAAAATATAGATTAACAATTATTGCTAAAATAATTTACATAAAGAGGCTTTATACATATATGTGCATTGTGTATGTATACATGTCCATGTATACATACATGAACATATATGAATGTATCGTTTATGTGTATATTTGAATGTGTGGGAATATACAAATATAAATGTAT
>NW_026337684.1:0-240 GCF_001194135.2 Octopus bimaculoides | reverse complement strand
ACAGAGAATACCAAACTGTCTTACACAGGATCTTGTTTTTAGGAATTCCTGAAGTCAGTTTTGTAATAACATGAGATTAGCTACTCGATAGTAAGAATTCAAATAAAGTAGCCCCGAAAAGGGCCTTAATGCGTTCCCAGAGCATATAGAACTTGGGAGGAAATACTAATAAGGTATGTATACTAAAATTGTGAAGCATGTTACGCAATAACAGGCTAATCAGATATGAGGTAATAACAA
>NW_026337683.1:0-341 GCF_001194135.2 Octopus bimaculoides | reverse complement strand
AAGCGACGGAGTGCCAACAACAACAGTCTAAGAACAGAAGATTACTAGGACATCAATATTTAATTGGTACCATTTGCACTTCGCAGACATAGCTCTCGGGGGTCATTGAAATAGACAAGTTACCATACTGCGACAAGTACCGGAACTGAAGAGTGATGTCTCTTAACGTCCAAAATGTTGTAAACACGATTTAAAATTTTGTAGACATAATTAACAGCTTTGTTATATAATATACCATATCAAACCGAAACGTTATACAATTAATCAGTTACGCCAATTATACTATAAACTGCATCACCACAAAAAACAGCAATAACCACGTTACCATGACTAAGACTAAG
>NW_026337682.1:0-393 GCF_001194135.2 Octopus bimaculoides | reverse complement strand
CACAAATAAAAAAAAAAAAGAAAAGAAATGAAGGATCTTATCCTTCATCAAAACTTTCCCAGGCTCCCACCAGTGGTGCGTTTGCACCATGTTGGGAATCACTGACATAGAGCATCCCTCCTTGGTTTGACAGTGTTCCTCTTGCTGTTGACGCTGTTTTGCTGTTTACTCTAGACATTGTCATTGTCGACAATACTGTTGCTGTTGTTGTTGTTGTCTTTGCCGCTGCTTTTGTTGTTATTGTTTTTGTTAATTTTTTTGTTATTGTTTTAGGTTTTTGACTGCCTTTTCTAGCTTGTTTTCGCCGTTATCCATGCTCTATTTTCGTCGATTTTTTTGTTGTTGTCGTTATTACTGCTGCTGTCAAGATTATGATCGGTATTATTATTATTA
>NW_026337681.1:0-266 GCF_001194135.2 Octopus bimaculoides | reverse complement strand
ATATATATATATATATACTACGGCACTCCGTCGGTTACGACGACGAGAGTTCCAGTTGATCTGATCAACAGAACAGCCTGCTAGGGAAGTGAACGTGCAAATGGCTGAGCACTCCACAGACACGTGTACCCTTAACGTAGTTCTCGGGGGAGATTGAGCGTGACACAGAGTGTGACAAGGCTGGACCCTTTGAAATAGAAGTACAAGGGAAACAGAAAGAAAGAGTGAGAGAAAGTTGTGGCGAAAGAGTACAACAGGGTTCGCCA
>NW_026337680.1:0-425 GCF_001194135.2 Octopus bimaculoides | reverse complement strand
TCGATGGTGGCGGCATCGTTGATATTTTTGATGTTTCCTTTTCTTTTTTCTCTCTTTCTTGTAACTGTGCTGGTGCGGGGATTGTTATTGTTATGTTCGCAGCGGGTAGAGGGCTGGTATTGCTAGTGAGATGCAGAAGCAGCAGCACTTGCAGCAGTCGTGGCCGTGGGGTTGTTGGTTGAGGTGATGTTATTCTGTTTCTTGTGTTAACTAATCCATTATATTCCTCATGTAAGAGATCAGGAATATTTTTTGTAGTTTCGTTGCAGCTTTGACTATTGATGCTGTAGTTGTTGCTGATGATGGTGAAAGGAGTGGTAGCGCTGGTGGTAGTGTTTGTGATGGAGATGGTGACGGTGTTAGTGGCGGAGCTTGTGATGGTGCTCGTTGTGGTCGTTGTGGTGGTAGTGGTGGTGGTGGTGGTG
>NW_026337679.1:0-293 GCF_001194135.2 Octopus bimaculoides | reverse complement strand
GTGTGTGTGTGTGTGTGTGTGTGTACATACACTAAACCTAAGAGAAAGCTACAGAGAGCGATTGGGTTGCTATTCTTTGGTCATTAGCATCAAAGCGTGCAATAAAATGGCTACCGTCTGGCCCGATTATTTTTTTAGAAATCGTGTGAAGTTTTGTATATATTTCTGCTTACGTTTGCGGAATATGTTCCCTTCATAGAAAGAGGAATTGCCAGCTTTTGCACTTGCTGTTGCTTTTGTTGTTGTACTTCCCATAGTAGTAGTAGTAGTAGTAGTAGTAGTAGTAGTAGTAG
>NW_026337678.1:0-238 GCF_001194135.2 Octopus bimaculoides | reverse complement strand
ATTGTTAATTATTAATCATAATCCTGAAACGCGTCTGCTGTTAATCATCTTAATTGGTTAGTTTTTCATTGTTCTTTCTTCTTGTTTTGCCTTTGTGAGTTACAAGTGATGCTATCCGTGAGATTCTCAGCTTTTTTAGCTGCTATTTTTCTGAACATCGGTATATGGTGAAGCAAATATCTTGCTGATCCCTTAATTATATACATATATCTATATATATACATATATATTTATATAT
>NW_026337677.1:355-503 GCF_001194135.2 Octopus bimaculoides | reverse complement strand
AACACTTTGTCCGATGCTCTTAGTGATTGTGCATGTTCGCCTTCCCGATGATGATGAGAACAACAACAACAAAATTTCTAGTGTTTGCATAAAGTCAGTGTACAACTAATACTTATTTCAACAGGGTTTAAACCGCAGCGGGACATAA
>NW_026337677.1:0-254 GCF_001194135.2 Octopus bimaculoides | reverse complement strand
GGGCAAACGCAATGTCGACATTAGCGAAAGTAAATACCAAACCAATTCTCTGGCAGAAAATATTTCTGAGTCGATTTATGAAGGAAATAGTATGAAATATCAAATTTAAAATGATATAGATTAAATAATTGTAGATATATAATATTTATGTCCGTGAGTAGACTACTGCGCACAGACGAAAGTAACTATTAGTTGAACGTCTGTCAATATCACAAACGAAATCAGCTCAAGAGACTTACTGTGGAATTTTTTCT
>NW_026337676.1:0-539 GCF_001194135.2 Octopus bimaculoides | reverse complement strand
ATATGTATGTATGTATGTATCTGTATGTGTGTGTGTGTAGATAGATACACACATTGGTTTTATAGATTTTTAACACTTTACAGAAATCCTCGAGTTAAAAATAAAACAAATTCATGACGGTAATGCATAGTAATGATGACGACAATTACGACGGTCGCAATAATATTCAAGTAAACCACACTTATAATAGTGATGGCATTAATTGCCGAAATAATTAGTAATAATTCTTACAAAACAATAAAACTTTGATACATGAAGATTTCTATGTTTTAGAAATGGGGAATGGGAAGTTGTAGTATACATGTCTCTCCAAGGACATCAATAGCAATACTCCTACTACGTTTTACGTAAGAACTACAATTCTGATATGGCGGTGACATAATTTGACTTCTAATCGTTGTCCTAAAATGGCGTTCATTATAAGCTTAACCGAGAAATCTGAAGAGTAGAACGATTTTTTTTTATTTACCATAACATCAACAAAGACGCATCATCCGGTTTAATCGTAATTTATACGCATATATTGTTTATATAATAAA
>NW_026337675.1:1534-1903 GCF_001194135.2 Octopus bimaculoides | reverse complement strand
TAAAGGCGGTGCTCCAGCATGACCGCAGTCAAATGACTGAAACTAGTAAACGAATATTTGTGTATGTGTGTTTGTATTGTTAGCATGCCGGACGAAATGCTTAGCGGTATTTCGTCCGGCGGTACGTTCTGAGTTCAAATTCCGCCGAGGTCGACTTTGCCTTTCATCCTTTCGGGGTCGATTAAATAATTACCAGTTACGCACTGGAGTCGATGGGGGTCGACTTAATCCCTTTGTCTGTCCTTGTTTGTCCCCTCTATGTTTAGCCCCCGGTGGGCAATAAAAAAATACACACACACACACACACACACACACACCCGCACACAACTCACATACACATACATACATACATACATACATACATACATA
>NW_026337674.1:0-462 GCF_001194135.2 Octopus bimaculoides | reverse complement strand
GAGACATGTATCCCATACTATTGATCTTTATGCGCATATTCCAAAATTTCTTCTGGAACCTGTAAAAAGGATTTTGCTCCTGAAAAATGGAGGTCATGGAGCTCTAAAGTGTGGGAATGAAGGCCCCTATTGGGGGTGGGTGTGTTAATGTCAACCAGAGAAGTTGAATTGTTTGGAAATGTTTTTAACTTGGGTCTTATAGTATGCCTGTATATATGTGAGAGTATAATCTCACTTTAATAGTTTCAGTATGAAATTGAAAGTATTAAAGTGAAAGTATTTGAAATTACAGTAGCGACATGTTATTGTTTCACTTTTGACACATAATGCTGAAATAGTGGAGGAGATATGATATTGCCGTGGGCTCGAACTATGCAAGAAGTTTAAAATTTTGGGGGCCTAAGACACTACCTGAACCCTAAAAGGATTTTGCTCCTGAAAAATGGAGCTCATGGAGCTGAA
>NW_026337673.1:0-372 GCF_001194135.2 Octopus bimaculoides | reverse complement strand
TTCCTGGATGATTCTCCAGGTATAATGCCCATGGATTAAAAGCAAACTTCAAACTTATAACTATGACCCAGAGAAAACAGGCTTTTGTAACATAATTTGTTATGTACAATAAATAAGATAACCAGACAACAGTAATGACAATGTAACAGACTAACAAATTTCTTTGCAAACCAACAATCAATATTTCTTCCAACTTCGCTCGACTCTGAACTCTGAACCTAGAATTCACTTGGATTGTTACTATCTGTATTTTACTCGGACCAGTCTATCTCTTGCAAGGGGGCATCATAACTCTCATCATAGTATCTCCCCTTTTGAGATTTTGACAACTTTGAGAAAATGGAATTTCTTTTATTTTTATCTTTTTTCTTT
>NW_026337672.1:0-466 GCF_001194135.2 Octopus bimaculoides | reverse complement strand
ATATATATATATATATATAAACATATTTGTATTTGGCATACATGTGATTGATGTAGTGAATATGATGTGTTGAGTTTTTTTTACGTGGTTAATATAAATCGTTTGATTTGTGATGTTTATCGCGGTTTATATATGAAGTATTTCGTGTATGGTGTAAATATGATATATATGACGAGTGTATTATATGAAATGTGGGTGTTAGATGTAGTTTTCTTTGATGCTTTATGATGTATGTCTTGTGGGTATGCATTGTATGTGATGCATGAGAAAGATGTGGTGCATTTCATGTGATTAGTGTATATACGAGAAGTAGGTGTTTTATATTTGTATTGTATGTTATACGATGAAGGAAATATAAGTGACGTACATGGATTATTTAGTGTGTTCGATGTCAATCAGTCACACTATCGAAAATCAAAATCTCTACTACTACTACTACTACTACTACTACTACTACTACTACTAC
>NW_026337671.1:0-235 GCF_001194135.2 Octopus bimaculoides | reverse complement strand
ATCTATCCATCTTTCTATCTATTTATCCATCTATTTATCTATCTATCTATTTTATCTATCTATCTATCTATATATCCATCTATCTCTCAATCAATATATATCTATCTATCTATCTATCTATCTGTCTATATATCTATCTATAAATCTATCTGTCTGTATATATATCTATCAATATATCCATCTACGTATCTATGGATGTATGTATGTATGTATGTATCTATCTATCTGTCTATCT
>NW_026337670.1:0-285 GCF_001194135.2 Octopus bimaculoides | reverse complement strand
ATATATATATATATGTATGTATGTATGTATGTATGTATGTATGTACATAAATAGATGGGGAGATGGTAGCCTACATTTTTACATACACACGCAAGCACAGATATATATTTATGCATATGTACAAGAACATATATATGTGTGTGTATATATATGTGTATATATATATATATATATATATATATGTATGTATGTATACGTACATACGTATACACACACATATGTGCATATATATATACATATGTATACATATATTATTTTTATGTACATACACACACACAACATATA
>NW_026337669.1:0-252 GCF_001194135.2 Octopus bimaculoides | reverse complement strand
CTAATTACTGCACTGGAAAGTTCACATCGAGAAAATTCCGTTGATGTAAACATTTTTACGAATAAGGGGAAAATGTGGATTTCTATAGATGCAACAGAAACACTCACCTATATAGATATAGATATACAATAATCCTTTGAGATCTCAGATAATTTTTCTGAATCTCCTAATTCTTTCAATGTGCTAGTTCAATGGTATTAAATTGATATTAATTAATATCCAAATATATATATATATATATATATATATATA
>NW_026337668.1:0-275 GCF_001194135.2 Octopus bimaculoides | reverse complement strand
ATGTATGTATATGTATGTATATATATATATGTGTATATATGTATGTATATGCATGTATATATATATGTGTATATATGTATGTATATGCATGTATATATATATATATATGTATATATGCATGTATATATATATGTATATATGTATGTATATATATATGTATATATATGTACATATATGTATGTAAATATATATGTATATATATATATATATATGAATGTATATATCTATGTATATATATATGAATATATATGTATATATATATGAATATATATGTA
>NW_026337667.1:419-820 GCF_001194135.2 Octopus bimaculoides | reverse complement strand
AACCTGTGCAGGCCATCTCAGATTGTTGACGTTGATGTAGTTGATGTGTAACATTAAACATGGTTAGATTGATGTTGACTGAGAAAATGTGGGATTGTCAAAGAGTTGCCACGAGTCTTCAGTTTGGGGAACAAAATTAAAGTAACCTTATGTTTTTGGAAGAAAGATAAAGGTTTTAGAAGAATGGAGAGTAGTTGGGTGAATTAAATAAGGTTCAGATAGAGATAATCCGTATTTGGCTAGTTTAGAGTAGCAGATACTATTGTAGCAATGATTAAAGATAGACAGAGATGAGAGAGAATACATCGCACATCATTAGTTGATTTGTTAGGGTTGTTGAACAATGATTGGCTGATCAATCAAAGATACAAATATACATATATATATATATATATATATAT
>NW_026337667.1:0-409 GCF_001194135.2 Octopus bimaculoides | reverse complement strand
TATATATATATATATATATATATACTCATCTGTGTAATTGTTTATACATGTGTGTGTGTGTGTGTATACATATGTGTGTACGTATTCGTGTATAAGCACTCGTTTACTCATACATCATACAATAACAATTCATCTCACATCAAACAGGCAGAAACTCTTTGTTGCCAACATAGGTTGCTAACAACACCCTGTACTTCTTTCTAGGCAATTAAAAAAGAATTTCTTTGCTGTTTTTGAGAAATTTGATGACTTCAAATATAATAATAACAACAACAACAACAACAACAATAATAAAGTGTTTACGAAATTTCTGATATTTTTTTTTAGATCAGTTCTATTATTTCACTTTGAAGTTTGAAGTTTGAAAATAAAGTGTTTATTAATAAATGCTGTTTTAGTTGAATCTAAT
>NW_026337666.1:0-230 GCF_001194135.2 Octopus bimaculoides | reverse complement strand
GTCTTCAGCTCTGGTGTTGGGTGTATGTCTTCTTTCTTCTATTCCCTGGCGTCTTCGATTCAGCATCAACGAGTGTCAGCGTCCGACTGATCGTCATGTCAAGTTCCCCTTTTTATATCTGCTGCTAGGCTCCAGCAGGCAGCCCCAGCTAGTTGTCACGTGACAATATCTAACTTTCCCGCTGCTAGGGTCCAGTAGACAGCACCAGCAAGTTGTCACATGACACTGTC
>NW_026337665.1:0-293 GCF_001194135.2 Octopus bimaculoides | reverse complement strand
TCAAAGTTGATTATTCTCCGATCTGTCGCGTTGCTAATCTGAGTGTTTCACTAACTGCGATCCTTCAGGCGATAATATATATTATACATACATATATATGGTGGTGCTCCAGCATGGCTGAAGCGAATAAAAGAATACACACACGCACACACATATATATATATATATAATTAAGGTGTCATTATGTGTGTATGTATGTATGTATGTATATGATTCAGGTGACATTATATGTGCGTGTATATAATCCAGGTGACAATATATGCGTGAGTATATATATGTATATGTCATATATA
>NW_026337664.1:0-307 GCF_001194135.2 Octopus bimaculoides | reverse complement strand
TGCAGCAAATATTCTGTTCAATAACACAGATTTGCTTGGCAGTTGTTTGACCTCAACCAGTTGAGCATGTCTCTTAGTGGCTGAAGATATATACATCTCTGATCACAAGCAGAAGTAGTGAAGTGGGGGGCATCATAGCCATGTGTTGAGAGGAATTCTTTGGGGTTTGGATAATTCACCTTTGGAAACGTGAGTGCTTCGCCCAACATCCTTAAACAACCCTTATTCAGGGACCTTTGGAGCGGTGTGGGCTACTTTACCTGAAGAAAATTCTAACTGGGCCCCACCTGCAAGGTCATGCGCTGTT
>NW_026337663.1:0-252 GCF_001194135.2 Octopus bimaculoides | reverse complement strand
AGATTTGTCAGGACTTCTTCTATGCGTCTGAGGCTGTCCTCAAATTTACCCTATTGCTTTGCGGTATTTGGTGGACGGTATGTTGAGCATACAACTACATCAATTTGTTTTATGTGTACTATTAAAGTATCACATACAGAGTTTGAGTGTGATAGTAGTAGTAGGAGTGTGACATCTTTTCGGATGTACATTGCAACTCCCACATGACTTCTATCCTTTCTGTCTGTTCGGAGTACGGCATACTCTGGTATA
>NW_026337662.1:0-380 GCF_001194135.2 Octopus bimaculoides | reverse complement strand
GAATTTAATGGGCTGTGAGGTAAGAAGCTTGCCTCCTCACTACATGGTTCCGGGTTCAGGCCCACTGTGTAGCACCTTGGGCGTCTTCTACTTATAGCCTTGGGCCGACAAAAGCACAGTGAATGGATTAGGTAGACGGAAACTGTAAGAAACCCGTCGTATATATGTATACTCTGTTACTTGTTTCAGTCATTTGACTGCGGCCATGCTGGAATACCGCCTTTAGTCGAGCAAGTCGACCCTAGGACTTATTCTTTGTAAGCCTAGTACTTATTCCATT
Source organism: Octopus bimaculoides (assembly GCF_001194135.2). Taxonomy (NCBI): domain Eukaryota; kingdom Metazoa; phylum Mollusca; class Cephalopoda; order Octopoda; family Octopodidae; genus Octopus; species Octopus bimaculoides. Next base: position 100 of record NW_026337662.1, on the reverse strand, counting down.
GCTCTGTTTTGTTGAACCGCTAGCTTACGGTGACGTAAACACACTAACATCGGTTGTCAAGTATTGGTGGGGGGGAATGAGCGTTCACACACACACACAC
>NW_026337661.1:0-496 GCF_001194135.2 Octopus bimaculoides | reverse complement strand
ATATATATAAGTACGTACACTCACATTGCCGAGCGTTATACTAATACATTTGTTTGTTTTCTACACCACCTGTTTTCGTCTTTTGTTTTTTGTGAATTCTCTCTCTCTCTCTCTCTCTCTCTCTCTCTCTCTCTCTCTCTACACACACATAGATGTACACAGATATAAGCATATGAGCATATACATATACATACATACGCACACACATATATACGTACATCTATGCATGTATGTGGGTGTATACATGTAGCATGCTAATGAAAATAAACAAATTGTTGAATTTCTGTTTCGCTCGGTCATGTCATTTCATTTTATATTCTCATGCACCACTTCCATGTACAAGAAAAAAACAACAACAACAAAGTACACACAAAAAAGACTTACAACATATAAAAGGTGATTATTTGGTGAAAAAAAACAAGAAAAAAACAAACAAAACGAAAAACCAAAAAGCATAAAAAATAGAGCAAATTTTTACTACTACTACTACTACTAC
>NW_026337660.1:0-202 GCF_001194135.2 Octopus bimaculoides | reverse complement strand
AGAGAGAGAGAGAGAGAGAGAGAGAGGGAGAGGGGGGATATATGAGCTTTCAACAATAGGTTCAGTATTGTAGCAGTCAATGTGTTTCAGATTGCTAATTTTCATATAACTATGAATGAATAAATGTGGAAGATTTTGGGAATTTAAGCTTTAATTAATGCGAAAGAAATAGACAGAGAAAAATCCCAGCAATGGCTGAGAA
>NW_026337659.1:0-299 GCF_001194135.2 Octopus bimaculoides | reverse complement strand
TGTATGTATGTATGTATGTATGTATGTTTGTACGTATGTATGTATATATGCACGTATGTATGTATGTGTGCATGTATGTGTATGCGTGTATACATATATTCACCGTAATTATATGCTTACACACACACACACACACATATATATATGTGTGTGTGTGTGTGTGTGTGTGTGTGTGTGTCCGGGTACATATAAACATGCATACATGCACATAGACACACTTGCACGCGCACATACTGACGTACGTAGCTTACGTGCGTATATATATGTACATAGGTACATATATACGATAAACAATATAT
>NW_026337658.1:0-475 GCF_001194135.2 Octopus bimaculoides | reverse complement strand
ATCGCAATTTTTTGTCCCTTTTTATCACTTATGTAATACTATAAGTTTCTTCAATGTTCTCTTCATCTCAGCCATAACTCTCTCAATCGCTTTCGTGTTTTTATCTTACTCTCAATTTGTCCCGTCACTACCGTCTGTTTCTCCTCATCACTCACTCACACTCTCCTCTCCTCCTCTCTCTCTCTGTCGTTCTATCTCCATCATTCACTTGCGTTCGCTATTATCCCTATCTATATTACAAAATTTTATACACCACTACTGTTCTCTTGTCTGTCTTTCTAACCTTCTCCTCGCTCTCTAACTAAATATAATTTATGCCCGTCTCTCTTGTTCTTTACACATATAGTATATATCTACGAATGCACGAATGCTTGTGTGTGCATATAGGTGAGAGTATGCATGAATGTGTATATATATGAGGATGAACCTCTTCTCTGTTTGTCTGTCTGTCTGTCTATCTATCTACCTACCTACC
>NW_026337657.1:0-1008 GCF_001194135.2 Octopus bimaculoides | reverse complement strand
TATATTTCTTTTGGCAGCTTTCACAACCTGGTCCAGCAGTTCAATGTCTATATAATTTCCCCTATTTAGTGCAGTGATTTCCAAACTTTTTTATACTTTGCACCCTGAGGAAATGTTTGATCAAATTTTGCACCCCTTACAAAAGTAATTTCACATTTGAAAATAGAAAAAGAAAAGGCAATTTTCTAATAACTATTTTTTTTTTCCTGAAGTTGAATCACATACTGTAGTATGGGTGGACAAACTGAACTTAAAATAAGTTTTTGATTCAGTACATAAAATGTAAATGTAATTAGAAGAAAAATGTAAACAACAGTGAAATCAATCACAATTGTGGACATAAAATCCAACCACTTCTTCATTCTTGTTTCTCATTGATGACTTTATCAAAACACGAAACTTTCTTCCAGATTGTGATCTACAGGTTTGACTGTGGATTCAAGCAATTCCTAGATTTTGTCTTGATTGACAAACGAGAACATAATCATGCAAATATGTTGTAAACAAAATGAAGACACAACTATTGATCTTAATGTTAAATCTACAGATGTAGAATAATAAAATTTTTAATGTGTGCTTAATAGAAAAAGTATTTTTCAGAGTTACTTTTATTCCAAAAAGTGATTTTAATAAATTACATACTTGTCCTTTTTGTATGCCTCCAACTGCCCCACCAAATGCCAAGCCATACTCCCAAGGGTGCAGGTACCCCAGGTCAGAAACGTCTGTGCTAATTCATCTACTTCATCCTTGTAGCAATTGATGATGATACTGCTATGCTAAGTCATGATATGAATGGTATGACATCTTCCTGTATTACCTTATTGTTTCTGTGAAATTTCCAATAAGCTGTCACCTTTTGTTGGTGATAATGATTAGAAGATCATTACTGTGTGTGTGCATGTTGTACTTGTTTGAATCTCTAACTGGTCATAGTGTCTTTTTCCTTCCTTTTTCTTTTTTCAGATCATCTTATGTCTGTGGATCTGTTTAGCTTTTAATCACTAA
>NW_026337656.1:0-289 GCF_001194135.2 Octopus bimaculoides | reverse complement strand
TCTCCGGTTTATTGCCCGCAGAATCTTTGTTTAACACTGTTCATGCACTGGTTAAAATAACGGAAGATTGAAATTCCATTGCAGATCTCTTCATTCTTTCCGGTATATAATCCACAAAAAGGCAACTGTGTGATTAGTGTATTACTTTTTTTACATACACTTAAGCATAACGATTTTTTTAGGCTACTATTCCACGAATGAAATAATAAATTAAGATATTGCTTCTGATTCACAGCGATGAGGTGGCCGAGTGGTTAAGGCGATGGACTGCTAATCCATTGGGATATTC
>NW_026337655.1:0-719 GCF_001194135.2 Octopus bimaculoides | reverse complement strand
TCTACAGCTGGATGCCCTTCCCAACACCAACCACTCCGAGAGTGTAGTGGTTGCTTTTACATTCCACCGGCACAAAGACCAGTCGGGCAGTACTAGCAACAACCACGCTCAAAATGGTGTATTTTATGTGCCACCTGCACAGGAGCCAGTCTGGTGGCACTGGCAACGACCTCGCTCGAATGTCTTTTCACGTACCAGGAAGGCGACACTGGTAACGATTACGTTCAAATGGTGTTATTTACGTGCCACTGGCACGGAAGCCAGACTGCTGCTCTGGCAACGATCACACTCAGATGGTGTTCTTAGCACTCCACTGGTACAGGTGCCATCATGATTTCGCTTTCACTTGCCCCAACAGGTCTTCGCAAGCCAAGTTTAGTGTCCAATGAAGGAGACATTGGCATGGATGCCAGTCGTCAAATTTAGTTCGATTTCGATTTCACTTGCCTCAACAGGTCTTTGCAAGCGGAATTGTATATTATATGTATTATATATATATATATATATTATATATTATATATTATATATATATTATATATTATATATTATATATATATTATATATTATATGTATTATATATATATTATATATTATATGTATTATATATATATTATATATTATATGTATTATATATATATTATATATTATATATAATATATATATACATATCATATATATTACGTATATATATATATATATATATATATATATATATATAT
>NW_026337654.1:0-229 GCF_001194135.2 Octopus bimaculoides | reverse complement strand
TTTTACCCGCACTTTCCATAGTCTCTGTAACTCAATAGCTGGGTCCTGGTACTTTGCTATTTTTTCTATACTTCTCATATTGATATTCTAAGCATTTGGGACTGTAAAGTCAATTATCTGGCACTTTCTATTCTCTTCATCTCCTACGACCATACCAGGTCTTCTAGCTCTGTCAGTCTGAATGTTAAAGTCCCACAACATCTTCTATTTCTTACTTTCTAATACTTTA
>NW_026337653.1:0-200 GCF_001194135.2 Octopus bimaculoides | reverse complement strand
ATGTATGTATGCATGCATGCATGTATGTATGTATGTATGTACGTACGTATGTGTGTTGCACGTATGCGTTGGTGTCTATGTATGTATGTATGTATGTATGTATTTATGTATGTGTATATAGAAGATAATTTGGCGGTACGTATCGATATGTGCATGTATGTATGTATGCATGCATGTATGTATGCATGTATGCATGTATG
>NW_026337652.1:0-519 GCF_001194135.2 Octopus bimaculoides | reverse complement strand
GTATGTATGTATGTATGTATGTATGTATGTATGCATGTATGTACATATATGTGTGCGTGTTTCTGTGTATGCGTGCATACATGTATTATGCATGTAAGTATGTATATCTTTATTCAGTTTTATTTCGAGATTTCTTGCCATTAAAGAGATACTTTCTAACCTATATCCAAGGCTCTTCAATGGACTTACAACTTCAACAACAGCGTATTTTTGTATTTATTTATATATGAATGTATGTCTGTACGCATGTATGTATGTATTATGTATGTATATCTGTATGTATGTACCTATGTATGTATGTATACGTGCAGACTTGTATTTTGTTTTTTGCATGTCTTCTCCTGCATATATTTACATATCTAGACATGCTCGTATATACTTAATGAACTTCTGGAATGTTTTACAGACTTTTAGAGTTCCAGTGACGGATTGGATCTGTAGTCTTCAAATCAGCTTTCTCCTTTGTCCTTTTGGGAAGCCTAATTTCTCAAAATTGGTATTTAGGCAGTGTGTTACATA
>NW_026337651.1:0-389 GCF_001194135.2 Octopus bimaculoides | reverse complement strand
CGATGAAAGACAAAATCCATCTTAATAGCATTTGAACTCAGTAGATAAAGACGGACGAAACATTTTGTCCGGTATACTAACAATTCTGCCGGTTCACCGCCTTGGTTATTCGTAATAATAAAGCAAGAATGTATTCGCTGGATGGTAGTCGAACCAAGAAAGAAAGGTCAGGCCTGGCCGAACACCGATCACGTGGTGAGCTCTTTCATTTTTTCTCACCCCTCCATAATTCTTCTCTCCGTCTGCATCTACCTCTCTTTCTTTTCTCCCCACGTCACCGGTGTTCGGCCAGGCCTGACCTTTCTTCCAAGGAATCTAATGCTCTTAGCTTATTTTTTACTTGGGGCTGGCCAGATTGGAGCAATCTCGAGTATAACTAGCCGAAATTG
>NW_026337650.1:0-628 GCF_001194135.2 Octopus bimaculoides | reverse complement strand
TGTGTGTGTATGTGTGTGTGTATGTGTGGGTGTTAATTTGTTTCTTTATTCTTCAATGGCTTAATCAGAAAAAAGGGTCCGCGTCCCTGACCTCAGCAAGGCTGCCGAGACGGGTAAGATCGATGCAGTTGATGTTCGTCTTGAATAATTGCAGGTCGATGACTGCACAAGGAAAGACAAGGGTGGGAAGGGAATTCCTGAACACTGATGCTCTATTTCTTCCCTTTCTTTTGTTTCTCTGCTATTCTACTTGTAAATATACTGCTTCAATTTCTATTACACTGTTACTGCTGAACTTCTGAAAAATAGAACAAAATAGAGCAGAGCAGAATCGTTCTAACATGTGACTGACGCATACCAATCTAAACTTCTCTCCGATTTGCCAATTTTTTTATCTTTCCCTCACTTTTCATTAATTTTGAAGTATTCTGTTGAAAAATATCAAAATTTTCAATTTTCAATAATTCTACAAAGTAAAAGTAAAACTAAATTGATGTCTATTTTCTTGACAGATTTCTGTTGTTTCCTTCGACATTGCTTCTTTATTTTTCGTAATTCATTCATTCATTCATTCATTCATTCATTCATTTCTTCTTCTTCTTCTTCTTCTTCTTCTTCTTCTTCTTCT
>NW_026337649.1:0-378 GCF_001194135.2 Octopus bimaculoides | reverse complement strand
TTGTACACCTATGGCATGTAGTTGAACTTTTGAACTGGTGGTCCATCAACTTTGACAATAGGAGTTCCAGTTGATCTGAGCAATGGAACAGTCTGCTCATGAAATTGACAAGCAAATGGCTGAGCGATCTACAAAAACTCATACCCTTAATGCAGTTATCAAGAAGATTCAGGATGATACAGAATGTAACAAGGCTGGCCCCTTGAAAAACAAGTACTACTTATTTTTGCCAGCTGAGTTGACTGGAGCAATGTGACTCAACACACTGCTGGGACTTGAACTCATGACCTTACGAGTGTAAGCAGAATGCCCTAAACACTAAGTTACACACCTTCGCTTCTCTCTCTCTCTCTCTCTCTCGCTCTCTCTCTCTCTCTC
>NW_026337648.1:0-405 GCF_001194135.2 Octopus bimaculoides | reverse complement strand
AGTGAGCCTGCCGGCAGGCAGTCAGACAGTTAGATTGTAAAATATAATACTCTCAAAACCAATAGAATTTTAGCATCATACGTAGAGTATTATATATATGTTTTCTTCTCTTCGCAACAAATTAAGCCTTTTTAGGAAAGCCGGCCAATATACAAATATAACTAGATATGGCATTGAATGCTGTATTGTTATACTATTATTTATTTATTTATTACTTTGTTAGAAGATATTTAAAAACATCCGGACAAAACAAACGAATTTTAAAACAACGAACGAAATAAAGACATAGTGCCGACCTTGGTGTTCAATTAAGATTTAACACGTAATATTCGCCGAGAAGTTAAGTCTGTTTGTCTAGCTTCTCATATCCCCCTCCAAGTCGTAGGTTGTTTTGTTCTGTTGTTT
>NW_026337647.1:0-478 GCF_001194135.2 Octopus bimaculoides | reverse complement strand
TATATATACATGTAGATATACATAAAGATATATGTGTGTGTGTGTGTATATATATACAAATTCATGTATGTATGTATGTACGTATGTATCACATATCTGTAGGCTAGATGACACATATTCAACGATATTCAAAGAATAGATGGATATATATACTAATTAGACTTACCAATGCAATGCCTTCCAGACCATCCGATATTTGGAGAGTAATAAGAGATATTAACAATAAGTAATTTTCCACTGCAGCACTGAGATTCTACTCTCGTTGTTTCAGGGGTGCAACGTGTTTTTTTTTTTCATTTTTATTTAAGTGTCTTCGTAGTTTTTGTGTTTTTGTTTCTTTTGAAAGGAATGTAATCATGCGTTGTATGTATGTATGTATTTGTATATACATGCACATACATATATGAGTGTGTATATATACATACTTGCATTTATATATACATGCACAAGTGCACACGCATACACATACATATAGTAC
>NW_026337646.1:0-457 GCF_001194135.2 Octopus bimaculoides | reverse complement strand
AGAAGAAGAAGAAGAAGAAGAAGAAGAAGAAGAAGAAGAAGAAACAACATTGATGGACTCAATACCTTTTACAAAATGCAGAGTGGGTCAATGAACGATTAATGAAATATGTTCTTGAATGAGGAGAGAATTATGGCCGATCTTTGAGGTCAAATAACCGAGCTGCATTTTATCGGAAAATGAATGCATTGAAGAAAAAAAAAACATAATGAAAGGCAAAGTCGTTCAATTATTTATTAATAACATTTTCTATAAAACGAAAAGATAGAAACAAATTTTTAAAAATGATTTACAGAAATTGCAAATTACATTTTTAACTCTTTTTCACAACGATTAATCATAACTATTTTTCATTAATTATTAAAGTTAATTAAAGAAGTTTTGATATACGCAGGAGCATCAGGAGACACGTTTACCACATTCGGCAAGTGCTATCAGTGTGTGTGCTGCGCGTGTG
>NW_026337645.1:0-347 GCF_001194135.2 Octopus bimaculoides | reverse complement strand
TATATATGTATATATATATATATATATATATATATATTTATGTATTGGTATTAGGAAGGGAATCCAGCTGTATAAACTCTGCCAGATCAGATTGGAGCCGGTGCAGAGTAGTATAGGTAGATATGAGCATATACACACACACACACACACACACACACACACACACATCTGTATACATGTATTTGGAGGTGTTATTTAGCAGACACACTAAACACTCCGATACTGGTTCTCTCTCTTCTAGACTTGGAAATATGTGCAGCGTTTAAATATCATGAGTCAAATAAATACTTCAAACAGACAAGACCAGATACAAACTCACATATACTCACATTCCTTTATATAAATAT
>NW_026337644.1:0-447 GCF_001194135.2 Octopus bimaculoides | reverse complement strand
AAAAAAAAAACCTCAGCAACAGGAAAACACAAAACCGTACTTCTGTTAGTGAATGAAAATGTAAACTTTTATTGAGAACAGTAACGATTGAAGTTAAAGTGATGTTGAATCGAAATTTGTCACTCAGTGAACCAAACAGCAACACAAAACCGTAGGTGGACATTGGAATTAGACACTGAGGGAAAATGGCTGTAACTTTTTTATTTTTTAATTTTGACGATTTTCGTTTTCGATAATGTGTTCTATATGTCATGGTCATGTGATTCCCCATCTAAGTTGCGAGAAGGCTATTCGTACGACCTGAACATGTAGAACACAATGTCAAAAATGAAAATCGCCCCCCCCCCCGTGTGGGGGGAGGGGAGGGGTGGTCCCAAATTTTTTTTAGGGGGAATCGCATGACCATGACATATAGAACACATTATCGAAAACGAAAATCGTCAAAAT
>NW_026337643.1:0-372 GCF_001194135.2 Octopus bimaculoides | reverse complement strand
TTGCTCTTTGACCCCATCAAGATAGATGTTTTTAGATTTGTAGGCAACTGTTACCAAGTCCTTCGGTTTGGGTAACTTTATGGGTTTGTCCAAAAACGAAATTTTCTTTTTTTCTCTCCTTTCTATTTTTGCGGGTTTGGGGACCTTGGCCTGTTCCTTATTCGGGGAGTCAGTCTTTTCAGGTGTTTTTCTGGAGCAAACTTTATAGCCGTCAGTAGGTTCTAGTTTTCCCTCCTCGCTATCTGTCATGTACTCGACGGTCACTCTTGCGGGTGCCACCTCTTGATGTGGTGAACTCCTGGTAATGGCCTCCTTGGCCGGAAGTTCACCCTCTTTGGTGGGTGCATTCTTTGCTACGGCCTCCGTAGCCGG
>NW_026337642.1:0-457 GCF_001194135.2 Octopus bimaculoides | reverse complement strand
TATATATATGTATGTATATATATGTATGTATATATATGAATATATATATACATATGTATAAATATAATCATATAGTTTATAGATTCATATGTACCTTTGTGTGCAAATACATATATGTATGTGATTTTGTATGCGCATGAAAATATATGTATATAATCAGTTTTTAGTTGTAGAACTCGAAGTAGATAACGTATAAATATTATGTAAATATTGGGTTAAAATAAATTCTTATGACTCAAATAATATATATACCTATGTATATATGCTCATAAACACACACACACACTCTCTCTCTCTCTCTCAGACACACGCATATATGTGCGTGTTTTGTAGGTGTGTGTACTATGTATATTCATCCATAAAATTTGTAGAGCCGCAGTAGAGTGTATGCGTGCATAATGTATAATCAAATTATTATTATTATTATTCAGTAGTTTTATTTTTATAACGTGCTTTC
>NW_026337641.1:0-386 GCF_001194135.2 Octopus bimaculoides | reverse complement strand
GACCATGTGGTTGGTAAGCAAGCTACTTACCACACAGCCACTCCTAATATCCTATGTATGATATGCACAGAAACAGGAAAAACAGATCTCAAAACATGAGTGTATATATATATCAATATTTCGTAGACAGATAGATAGACAGACAGACAGATATCTTTTTATTATAGCCACACAGGGCTGAACACAGAAATTGGACAAAATACAAGCGTAGAGTTTTTCATTTTCGAGGTGGGGTGAGTGGGACACGCAAAGAAAAGTCAAATCAATAGGGACTGTAATCGTTGGGGTGTGTGGTGTACAAAAATTACAAATTTTCCAAAAAACGGGTATAAATAATGTTTACAGTTTAGGTGTACCCTTGGAGAGAAAAACCTACAAAAAAGCAC
>NW_026337640.1:0-445 GCF_001194135.2 Octopus bimaculoides | reverse complement strand
TGTGTGTTTATGTGTGTCTGTATGTGTGTGTCCGTGTGCGTGTGTGTGCGTGTGTGTGTATATTTTTGGTGCGTGCGTGTATGTGTATAGTGTGTATGTTTCGTGCGTGCGTGTGTGTGTGTATGTTGTGTATATGTGCGTTCCTGTGTGTGTGTGTGTGTGCATGTGTTTGCTTACGTACGTGCGTGTGTCATTTATGCCCCTTGTGTGTGTAGTTGTATGCGTGTTTGTGTGAGAGTGTGTTGTGTATGTGTGTACGTGTATGTATGTGTATGTGTGTATTTGTGTATGTGAGAGGTGTGTATGCGCAAGAGTGCGTGTGTATGTACGTGGGAGAATCTGAGCGTGTAAGTGCATGCATGTGTGTTGTGTGTGTGTGGTGTGATGGGGAGTAGGTGTGCATACATGTGTGTGTATGGGTGCGTGCATTTTTTGTGTGTGGGTA
>NW_026337639.1:0-367 GCF_001194135.2 Octopus bimaculoides | reverse complement strand
GTATATATATTATAATAATAATTATATACATACTTATAACAAGGGATTGGCTATAAGCCTCTGCATGCGCTAGAAATAGACGCCAAAAGTTTTAAAGTTTTTAAAGTAGTATTAGCGTCTTTTGGCGTCTATTTCTAGCGCATGGAGAAGCCTATAGCAAATCCCTTGTTATAATTATGTATATAATTATTATAATATTTTTAAAATTCACCTATAAGTTTTTTATTACCACGCTGACCCCTTGGTAAAGTTATTAATGATTTTTACCCTTCATTATAATATATATATGTATATATATATATGTATATACATATATATCCTTTTTTCTCTCCTTGTTTCTTTCTGTGTTCCTTTCTGTGGAAGAGCG
>NW_026337638.1:0-275 GCF_001194135.2 Octopus bimaculoides | reverse complement strand
TATTATTATTATTGTTGTAGGTGGTTGGCGCACTGGTTAATGTACATCACTAAACAGCAGTCCTTCTCTCTCTCACACATATATGGTTAATTAGTCACAATATTAAGGCAATTTTGTTAATATTCCGCCATAATTTTAATTGACTTTCTTCGCTCCTGTTCTTCGGTTTCCCCCCCGTTTTTCTTTGCTCAATTTTGCGGCACCACCGTCACTGCTGCTTCTGTTGTTGTTGTTGTTGTTGCTGTCGTCGTAGTTTGTGGTGGTGGTGGTGGTGG
>NW_026337637.1:0-265 GCF_001194135.2 Octopus bimaculoides | reverse complement strand
TTATGTGTGAGTGTATACAAATGTATACATGTACACATATAATTCATCCATACTTGCATACGGGTATTCTTCAATGTATAAGCGCATGTCTACAATAATACATGCTGTTATATGTGCATACATTTCTTATATTTATGTGTATGTAAATACATAGGACATACATATGGATGTTTTTGTATGTGTAAGCACATGTTTGCAAATATACATACTTTCATATATGCATAACTATATGCATAAATGTATGTTTGTTTGTGTGTGTGTGTGT
>NW_026337636.1:0-221 GCF_001194135.2 Octopus bimaculoides | reverse complement strand
TGTGTGTGTGTGTGTATGTGTGTGTGTGTGTGTGTGAGTGTGTGCGTGTGGTGCGTATGCGTGTATGTATGAAGACATATGTGGGCATTTATACGCGTGTATTAATATGTGTTTATGCAGGAACGTATTTATGTATATATGTGTCTGTCTGTTTGTATGTATGTATGTGTGTATGTATGTATGCTTGTGTATATACGTGTATGTATGTATGTATGTATGTA
>NW_026337635.1:0-408 GCF_001194135.2 Octopus bimaculoides | reverse complement strand
ATATATAATATAATATATACACACACACATATAAACGTATATGAAGATTCTAGTCTATATTTCTATTGTAGTTTAATAATCTTACTATTATTACAGGAAATATTGTTGTGGTTGCTGTCATTGTTATTGTCATTGTTGTTGTTGCTCTTCTTCTTCTTCTTCTTCTTCTTCTTCTTCTTCTTCTTCTTCTTCTTCTTCTTCTTCTTCTTCTTCTTCTTCTTCTTCTTCTTCTTCTTCTTCTTCTTCTTCTTCGTCTTTTCCTTCGTCTTATAATTATTATTAGTAGTATAACCATCGTCATTATTATTATCATAGCCATTACTACCACTACTACTACTACTACCACTACAGTTATCTATAATTTTTGTTATTTACCATTCTTACTACTACTACTACTACTACTACTAC
>NW_026337634.1:0-247 GCF_001194135.2 Octopus bimaculoides | reverse complement strand
ATTGTCTTTATTGTCATTTTGGTTATAAAATAAACAAATTAATCAACAGATTATAGTGTCTGCAAGTTGATGGGTACCTCATATTCCCCTCCATTTTCTTATTGCTATATAAATTTAGGGTAAAATAACCCCCTTTTACCCACACCCACTTATTGCACTTGGTATAACACTAGTGTAACAATAATTGGGCACCCTTGCAGCAGTATATTGGATATATATTATCCCTTAGTGGGTTGAATCCTCAACC
>NW_026337633.1:0-359 GCF_001194135.2 Octopus bimaculoides | reverse complement strand
TATATATATATATATATATATATGCACACATTGTATACTCTTGTATATATGTGCATGTATGTGTATATGTGTATATGTATATATCTATATAAGTATAGATAGATGTATAGTCACATATATATTTACCATATGTATGTATATATATTTATTTATTTATTTATGTGTTTCAGCCAAGTGGCTGCGGTCATATATATATATATATATATATATACATATATATATATCTAGAGACAGAGTGAGAGCGAGATGCATAGATACATACATTCATACATATACACATATACATATTTACCTCTATACATGCATCATGCGCATTTATGTATGTATACATATCTACATGCATATATATATATATATAT
>NW_026337632.1:0-602 GCF_001194135.2 Octopus bimaculoides | reverse complement strand
GGCACTCTTTTTTGGCTGTACTTTTCCTGTCAGTATATCTGTATTTTTGAGGAATTTTTTTCTTTAATTTTTTCTACATCGTGTTTCAGGTTTACCACCCTTTGGCATTCTTCTGCCACAGACTGTAAGGTTAGATCTTAGTTTGTTTGTTTGTTCCAATTTAAAAAGACTCCTTGCCCAAATTTCTGTATCTTCGCTTACTGTAAGGGCTTGTATGAAAATAAAACACTTGAACATCTCAGGTGTAAGTTCTTTGAGCTTAAAACTTTAACACATCGTGTTTACTGTTCCTGTGTATGTGATAAAATCACCATTCCCTTTTTTTGTTATATTCCAACACTCCATTTGAGTGTTAAATAGAAAAATTTTATCACCAAATATGTTGGACAATAATTCTATTGTATTTTTAAAATAAATTTCATTGGTTTTTGGAGGCCAATATGAAATTACAGTTATGTTCATGCTCTAACAGAGCAATAACAATCTCACTTTTTGTTCATCCAACCATGATTTGCAATCTTGCTTAAAAATCTATTTCTACCTTCTGTAGTATGATGCAAAAGTTATACCCTCCTCTGGGTTATAACTGAATTCATTAATGA
>NW_026337631.1:0-375 GCF_001194135.2 Octopus bimaculoides | reverse complement strand
GTTTTGTCCCGTGCGCTTCGGTATTCCTGTTTATGAAATTGGATTTTACCCACTAAATCTGCTGTCATGAGGCAGGCAGTTGGACTTTCGTACTATTTATCTTGAACTTCTTTTGTTGGCCTCAGCGAATGAACTGTTGTGCTACGTCTCCCTATGTATTACTTTTTTCTCTATATTTTTGCTATATATATATATATATATATTTATTCTACTGTATTTGTACCGGTCTCTAATATTTTTAATCAACTTTTAATCGCTGTTTATTTATTTATTTATATTATTCTATTGTATCTTTAATCGATTTTAATTCTCATGTATAAAAATGTTGACCTCCCTTTACTAATTTGGTTTTGTGGTCTATGTTGTACTTCTTAT
>NW_026337630.1:0-338 GCF_001194135.2 Octopus bimaculoides | reverse complement strand
ATAAAGACATACATAAGTATAAATGTCTGACTGTATGTGAAAGAGAGATCCATAAAGGGATTAAGAATATATGTATGTGAGAGCTGGTACTTACATATGATTTCAGTTGCAGAAGGAAACGCTTTATCAATCTCTATAAGTAAAACATTCCTGGATGATAAATTTCAAAATTAGTGGTTTTCTCAGTTCTTCGGAGGAATTTTTTCTTGTTTTTCTTTTTTTGTTTTTGACATGTCATGTGATATCTTCTATTTACTTCCATCAGGTAAATATCCTGATTGGCTGTATCTCTCTCTGTCTCTCTATTGCTCTCTCTGTCTCTCTATTGCTCTCTCTGT
>NW_026337629.1:0-236 GCF_001194135.2 Octopus bimaculoides | reverse complement strand
CTCTCCCTTCTTCTTCTTCTTCTTCTCCTCCTCCTCCTTCTTCTTCTTCCCCCTCTCCCTTCTTCTTCTTCTTTTTCTTCTTCTTCTTTTTCTTCTTCTTCTTTTTCTTCTTCTTCTCCTCCTCCTCCTTCTTCTTCTTCCTCCTCTCCCTTCTTCTTCTTTTTCTTCTTTTTCTTCTTCTTCTTTTTCTTCTTCTCCTCCTCCTCCTTCTTCTTCTTCCTCCTCTCCCTTCTTCT
>NW_026337628.1:0-1280 GCF_001194135.2 Octopus bimaculoides | reverse complement strand
AGAGTTAAAACCCCCATTTAAACCACCAATAGCACTGAAAAATACGACAGAGAATCAACAGTAGTCGGGCGACGGGTTAAAGAATTTTTGACATACTTATATAATTCAGTGCTATATGTGTTGGTAATATGGATATACTTGGATCATGATTTCTGATTCTGGCAAAAAAGCCTTACCTTCATCAGCAAGTCTTACCGATTGAAAAAATTTTCAACTCGTCACGTTGAAGTCTGCCGGCGTTCTGAATTGTTTTGCTCCAAAATCAGAACAGCTTCAGTGTAAATATACTAATAAAGAGTAAATATTCAGAAGTGAATATTTATATAGATATCATTATTGTTATTATTATCTGCGGTAATATAAATAGTTGACCATAACAACAAGAATAATATAGGTGGTTGCAGGTCTAAAATAGCATTAGTTAGCTATAGAATTAAAATTTATATCAGTCATACAGGCGCACAAGGCGCCTACCTGCTAGAAAGAGGAGTTAAAACACTCATTTAAACCACCAATAACACTGAAAACTACGACAGAAAATCAACAGTAGCCGGGCAAACAGATTAAAGAATTTTTAGTATACCTATATAGCTCAATGCTATATATTTTGGTATTTGAATATATTTGGATTATGATTTATTGGGTCATCTTATAAATAATGCGGTTTTTTTATACCTCTTTTATTTTTCAAAATTAAGATAAACAAAATTCTTTTTTAATCTAAAAAATACCCTCCTTTACTTTCTACAATGCTCTTCCATCTATCTGGTAGACTTGCGAGACCCCTCTTCTAAAATTCACTACTCTATGACGAAAAATACTCCTCCAGTACTCTTTCTGATCTTGTCCTTTCATATTTTTTTCCGCCTAAATGATTTTGAAGACTGCGGAATAAATGATCATCAGATGGTACAATTCCTGGGGAATATGGTGGGTAGGGCATCATTTCGAATTCAAACTGCCCCAGCCTTTGGAATATACTCCTCGTTGTATGTGACTGAGCATTATCCTGATGGAAGAACACCTTTCGTCTTGAAACCAAAGATGGTCATTTTTCTTAAAGCGCAGGTGTTGATAAATGACTGAAAAACCAAATCCAAGCTTCTCTGCTAGTTCCTCAACACTTACGATGGAATTTTGTTCCACTAGAGTATGCAGGACAACCTCGTCGAGCTCTACAGATCTAGGACGAGGCCCGTCTTCCAGGCTGTAGTTTCTGTATAGAATTTATGGAACCACCGTTGACACTGGCTTACACTTATTGTCCGATCTCCATATAC
>NW_026337627.1:0-267 GCF_001194135.2 Octopus bimaculoides | reverse complement strand
CACACATATACGTATTTATATACATGCTAATATATAGACATACACTTTCCACATAGATGCATACATATACACAAGTATGAATGTCTACATTGATATACACTTTCCAACACTCACAGATAACACAGACGTATGTGTATATGTGTGTGTGTGAATGTGAGTTTGTCTGTGTGTTTATGTTCATATTTATATGTAACCGTAGATGTGTCTTTCCCTCTGACTACACACCTATCTATCTATCTATCTATCTATCTATCTATCTATCTATCT
>NW_026337626.1:0-303 GCF_001194135.2 Octopus bimaculoides | reverse complement strand
TTTTCTGTTATTGCTTGATTTCCTTTTTTTTTTTTTGTGTTCTCACCTTCTCATTTAACAGTTTAATATAGTTGTGCTTCCTGGGCAGTGTGGAGTGACAGAAATATCCCCAGACAGCTGGGGGAGGGGGAGACTGTCTAAATTTTTGACAGCCATGTTTGGGAGTTAAGATCAATTTGCAACTATGTGTTTTTTGAGTTCAGTCCCACTGCACAGAACCTTGAGAAATTGTCTTCCGCTATAATCTTGACTCAACCAGAACTTTATAAATGAAAATTTGGTAGAATGAAACTATATGGAAGT
>NW_026337625.1:0-596 GCF_001194135.2 Octopus bimaculoides | reverse complement strand
CGGCGTGCTAACGTTTCTGCCAGCTCGCCGCCTTGCTTCATGAAAAAACTGAAACATTTGAAGTCAATTTAACATCTTTTAACATAAGTAATTAGCTGTGCTTGTTAACGCTGTAACTGCTCGTTAAATTATCTAATAACCATTACAGATATAATCATAATTGTTCTAGAACAAATGATCAAAGTCTCATTAGATTCCAAAAACAATTCATCTCTATTATTCCTTCACACGAGTCGATATATTTTTCAAGTCTAATACAAAGTTTTACCGAAAATTCGTTCTACGAATAACGGTTTTACAATTAAACTCAAACGAATTTGATAACTGATCGAAATCCTGTCAATCATTGGACTTTGGCCATGCTGAGGCAACATTTTGAAGAGCTAAAAAGTCAACAAATCGATTCCAGCACTTATTATCTCCGCCCTAGCGAAGGCGGAGATATTGTTTTCAGTCGTTTGTTTGTTTGTTTGTCCACGGACAAGATATCTGAAGAACCGCAGGATGAATTCGGATGAAACTTTCAGGGATGTCTTTCCTTGTGATTGGCACGAACTGATTAGATTTTGGGATCGATCCAGTATCGGACAAGGATT
>NW_026337624.1:0-344 GCF_001194135.2 Octopus bimaculoides | reverse complement strand
ATATATATATATATATATAGACATATGCGACAGGCTTCTTTCAGTTTCCGTCTCCCAAATCCACCAAAAGGCTTTGGTCGGCTCGTGGCTATAATTGAACACACTTGTGCAAAGTGCCATGCAGTGCGGACTGAACCCAGAACCACGTGATTGGTAGGCAAGCTACTTACCATACAGCCACTCCTGCGCCTGTGTGTACACTACTTATCGAATTTTGTTTATTTTTCTTGTTAGCAATATCTGTATCGTACATAAATTTATTTATGTATATCTATGTATGTACGGTTGCACGCGTGTATATATATATACAGTCTGTTAAAGTCTGTCATACCGGCCATGACGAA
>NW_026337623.1:0-422 GCF_001194135.2 Octopus bimaculoides | reverse complement strand
CATACATACATACATACATATACTTGTGAATCCTTTTATAACCTGTACGATCTAATTCTAATTATTTCAAAATTTTGTTATCCACATTTTTGTTATACTAATTTATTTTCTTTTTAACTCTTTCTACCGACCCATCTTTGCTTTTCCCTTCTTTCACTCTATCTCTCCCTCTCAAACACATACCCACAGTACACACACACACACACACACACACATATATATATTATTGGAAAACTCTTTAATTTATCATTCAACGCTTTCAATTCAATTATTGTTAAAGTACTGATAAATGAAAATAAATCATTTTAATTCTTCCATCGTTATTCCCGTTCTATATTTTTCCTTAATGTTAAAAAGGAAGTGAATTGTTTTGATTTTTTTTTTCCATTTTTAAAAACGATTATGCTTATAAGTTTTATGCT
>NW_026337622.1:0-718 GCF_001194135.2 Octopus bimaculoides | reverse complement strand
CCAGTTGAGCATGTCCCTTAGTGGCTGATGATATGTGCATCTTTGATCACGAGCAGTAGTAGTGGGGGGCGGGCATCATAACCATGTGTTGAGAGGAATTCTTTGGAGTTTGGATAATTTACCTCCGGAAACATGGGTGTTTCGTTCAACATCCCTAAACAAACCTTATTCAGGGACCTTTTGAGCGGGATGGGTCACTCGACCTGATGAAAATTTTAACCCTGCCCCGCCTGCAAGATCATGCACTGTTTATCTTGATGTGAGGTCACCATGTCGCGCAGATATGGTCGTGATGCATGTGCCTGGTGTACCGTTATCAGACGGGTAGTCATGATGGGTATACCGAGCTTCGTATATCTTACCCCAGTGTCACTTTAATGGCATGTACTGCTCTCTCGCTCAATAACGTTAAGCCGGAAGAAATGCCGCAGAATATTTTGTTCGGTGTGTGCTAACGACCCTGCAAGCTTGCCGAATAACAATGATACAAAAAACCCGAAACAATATGACCCTTGATATACATAAAGAAAAGAAAAAAAAAAAGGTTATCATCACTGGAACAAGGGCTTGTCATCACTATGATCAAATGTTAAACACATTTGAGCATAGACCTGCTCCATAAAACTTGACCTGAGGTTAAAAAAAATACACCACCACAGGAATCAGCAATATCCCCCCCACTACTACTACTACTACTACTACTACTACTACTACTACT
>NW_026337621.1:0-354 GCF_001194135.2 Octopus bimaculoides | reverse complement strand
AATAATAATAATAATAATAATAATAATAATAATAATAATAATAAATATGGGAAAAGCCAAAAACAGAAATATTAAAAAAAGGAAGAAAAATCAGACATACAAAGGAAGAAATTATTCATTGCCAAAAAACAAAACCAGGTCATGTGGGGTTTTGGTTTTTTTTTATATGGATGCACAGAAAACTCATACATATGTTACGAGTATCAAATAAGTTCATACAATGACTGTATGTGTTATACGTGCATGTTAACACATTGATTGCCGGCTGATAACATAGATCATAATTGTTTTTTTAGTAATTGCGGCTTCACTAATACATTTTCTGTTCATACGTATATATATATATATATATAT
>NW_026337620.1:0-352 GCF_001194135.2 Octopus bimaculoides | reverse complement strand
AATAATCCGGAAATTTATGTTGGAACGAGAGTTGATATAGCATAGATAGCGGAGGTATATATGTTCCATAATGCGATAGATTTTTGCTTGTTTACTTGAAGAATGTCCAAGTCAAGTGAAAAGTTAGCGGTAAATAGGTCAAGTCAAGAAGATAGAATGTGAAAGGGGATAGAGGAGATATAGAGGCGGAGGATGGTAGCGATATATTTATGGTCAGTTGGTCTTACCAGGGTAGAGGGGATGAGCATATAGAGTGAAGGAGGAATAGGGGGTGAGGTTAAAAGGTATAGTGAGTAGGAAGTAATGCGTGTGTGTTGTATATAGGTGGTGGGGGTATGAGTGATAAACCAAG
>NW_026337619.1:0-370 GCF_001194135.2 Octopus bimaculoides | reverse complement strand
ATCTATCTATCTATCTATCTATCTACCTATTTATCTATCTATCTATCTATTCTATTAAACGTGACTGGAGAAATCAACTATCCAGCATTTATGCTGGCTTCTGTTAGGGATATTAGTGGGGCGAGCTTGTCAGAATCGTTAACATGCTTAACAGTATTCTTCCGGTTTTACTTACTGTGTTTAAATTACGTCGAGGTAGACTTTGCCTTTCATCCCTTAGGATTCGATAAAATAAGTACCAGTTGAACATTGGGGGTCGATGTAATCGACTAGCCTTATCTCCTCAAATTTTAGGCTTTGTGTATATAGTAAGAAAGAATGATTAAACAAAGATATGTATGTATGTTTGTATGTTTGTATGTATATTTTC
>NW_026337618.1:0-252 GCF_001194135.2 Octopus bimaculoides | reverse complement strand
TTCAGTGATATCGATATGTTTAACAGAATTATTATACAGCTAAACTATCATCTAGATATTAGGAATGGAACCTGTTCTCGGTGATTTTAACAAATAAAATAGCTCAGGTGAAAGTAATATTTATAGAAATCTATTAGGTATTGTTATTTTTATACTCACCCACTTGCATCCATTTACGTCCTAACCCCTTAGCCACTCTGTAAAGATCCTTGGGCATCAACTCTGAACTCTCTGAAATAAATATTTCCAAAG
>NW_026337617.1:0-219 GCF_001194135.2 Octopus bimaculoides | reverse complement strand
TATGCACGTATGTATGTATGCACGTATGTACTTATGTATGTGAGTATTTAAGTAAGTGTGTAGATGTGTCTGCGTGTGTGTACATGTGTATGTACATGTGAACGTATGTTTATGTACTGAATTGTGTCTGTTCAAGTTGTATACGTGACTGTTACTTTGTCGAAAGTTGTGTACACACACACACACACGCACACATACACGCACACACACACACACACA
>NW_026337616.1:0-441 GCF_001194135.2 Octopus bimaculoides | reverse complement strand
TATATATATACACATACATATACAACCTTATCCCTATAATTAAAACACATAAAATCTCTCAAATGTCATCATTTCTAAAAATAAACTTGATATCAATTCTAAAAATAGCCAAACACCTACTGCTGCTGTCCAAAGGAATAGGTATAAAAGAAAGAAAACCAGCCAGTCTGTTACAATCTGTTACAGTCTGGCAGACGTAGGCCATGATGAATACCATGATGAATACCATGATGAATACCATGATGAATTCTTTATATTGAACACTCAATATTTCATATATTCAATAAGACATATTTCATATATTCAATAAGACATATTTCATATATTCAATAAGACATTCAATACTTCATTTCACTGTATCATCCATTTTCATATTATATATTATATATTTCATATTCTATATCCCACATTAATTTTACAGGAATATAAATAAAACATAAA
>NW_026337615.1:0-291 GCF_001194135.2 Octopus bimaculoides | reverse complement strand
TACATACATACATACATACATACATATATACATACAAATACATACACACACACAAACACACACACACATATATATAAGTATACACACAAACGCAGTTGCAGGCTCACACAGTCAAGACACGTGTGTGTGTGAGCGTGTGTGTGTGTGAGCGTGTGTGTGTGTGTGTGTAACGAGAGAGAAGAAGAGAGAGAAGAATTATGACAGATTAAGGGATGAGGACTTACAGCTAAGAGAAGGAAATCTGAGCAATGGGGAGTTTGCGATGATGAGGATGGTACGATGCTGGTGGTG
>NW_026337614.1:0-342 GCF_001194135.2 Octopus bimaculoides | reverse complement strand
CTCTTTTGCTTGTTTCAGTCATTTGACTGCGGCCATGCTGGAGCACCACCACCTTTAGTCGTACAAATCGACCCCAGGACTTATTCTTTGTTAGCCTAGTATTTATTCTGTCGGTCCGTTATGCCGAACCTCTAGGTTATGGGAACGTAAACACACCCACCAGCATCCACTCACAAGGCTTTGGTCGGCATGAGTCTATACTACAAGACGGTAGAAGAAGGTGTCAGGCAGTGGGTCTGGACCTGGAACCATGTGGTTGGGAAGCAAACGCAAACTTCTCCCCACACAGCCACTCAAATTTATATATAAATATGTGTGTATGTATGTATATATATATATATA
>NW_026337613.1:0-704 GCF_001194135.2 Octopus bimaculoides | reverse complement strand
TGTGGAGTGGTTGGCATTAGGAAGGGCATCCAGCCACAGAAACCAAGCCAAAACAGAGTGAAGCTGAGTGCAGCTCCTCAGCTTAGCAGTTCCAGTCAATCTATCCAACTCATGTCAGCATGGAAAATGGACACCAAATGACGATGAAGATGATGGCTATGTGCCCCAGCAGGGCTGCAGTCTTGTGATAGAAACAAGTAAAAGATAAAAGATATATATAGATATGATATTTTTTGGTGCAGGCATGGCTGTGTGGTAAGGAGCTTGCTTCCCAACCACATGGCTCCAGGTTCAGTCCCACTGTGTGGCACCTTGGGCAAGTGTCTTCTACTATAACCTTGAGCCAACCAAAGATTTGTGAGTGGATTTGGTAGATAGAAACTGAAAGAAGCCTGTTGTATATATACATACGAGTGTGAGCCTCTGTGTCTCTGCTTGTCCCCCACCACTACTTGACACCCAGTGGTGGTGTGTTTATGTCTCTTTAACTTAGTGGTTCAGCAAAAGAGACCAATAGATTAGGCTTTGAAATACAGGAAGATCAGTTAATTATGATTTTATTGAACATTTATTGCAGCAGTTCTTCAGTTTTTTTAAGGGCTTAGAAAGTCAGAAGTTTTGAGGCCAAAACTCAGACATTTTGGCCTCCAACCAAACCTTTTGCAATACCCTTAAAGCCAGGAACTTTACACTTATATATATAT
>NW_026337612.1:1285-2832 GCF_001194135.2 Octopus bimaculoides | reverse complement strand
TTGCTTCCCAGCCACATGGTTCTGGGTTCAGTCCCACTGCATGGCACCTTCAACAAGTGTCTTCTATCATAGCCTCAGGGTGACCAAAGCCTTCTGAGTGAATTTGGTAAATGGAAACAGAAAGAAGCTTGTGGCATATATATCTGTGTGTGTGTGTGTGTGTGTGTGTGTGTGTGTGTCTTTGAATATCCCCACCACCTTTGTTGGGTTATTTATATCCTTGTAACTTAGCAGTTTGGAAAAAGAGACTAAGAGATTAAGCACCTGGATTAAAAAAAAAAGAAAAATTAGTACATGGGTCAATTCTTTTGACTAAAAATTCTTCTTCAAGGTTATGCCCCAGCATGGCCACAGTCTAAAAGGTCCATCTCCTGGTTTTGAGTTAAAATACTTTATTTTCACATTCCTTTCTTTACATCCTTTTCATAAGTATTTCTCTCTTTTGCAATTCTTCCTTTTTCAATAATCTCATTCTTCCTATAAACTTCTCGACCATTCTCTTCTCCTTCTCTCCACCTTATAACCTTCTCTTTCAGGCTCAACCGTTTTGTTTTTCTTACCTATTTTTGCCACCTTTATTCACTTTCTCACCTTTCCTCTACCTGTAACTTCTATAAACTTTTCATCTTATTTCTCCCCTGTTTCCCACCTTTTCTTCTGCTTCCACATCTCCGCCTCTCCTTTTCCACGTTCACATCTCAATGAACCAAACCCCAGCCAGCTGTGTGCACCTCAAATCAATCAAACACCACCATCCCTATTTCCCTTCACAGATACTCTCCTTTATATGCACACAACACCCCCACCTCCTCCCCACTTAAGAAAATCATCCCTAACTTTGTTTTTCTGCCTTCCTTTCCACCACTCTTCTCTTTCCTCTTTCTTCTTTTTCTCTGATGAAGCACTACATGTCCAAAACGTCAAAGACCCTTTTCTTTTTTTTTTTCAAGCATGAAACTAATAACACCTTTGTAAAAACTTGTACCTCTTGTGTTTTTTCTTGTTTTTGTTCATTCATCATATGTATATACGTATATCTATGTGAGTGTATATGCACTTATGATATATATATATATATATATATATATATATGGGAGAAAGTCTGATAAATGCAAGATGCAGGACATACCATTTGTTCCCTACGTATGTTTCACTTTTGTGATACTTTGCATCCTCTGCAGTGGATGTTCTGAGTACAGTTGGATTTTGAAACGCAATAATTCATGAAGGGAAAATTTTATTGCATTATGTTTACAAATATATATATATATATATAAAGATAGATAAGAAAAGAAACGGAGCAACAATTAACAATTAGAAGTTGATCATTGTTATGAAAAGGTCATAGTTAATTTGTAATTAAAAGACATTTACAGCTGTTTCAGTTTGTTATTTTTGGAGTAAATTTGCATTTTTCTCGTTACTTGTAACAAACATCGTCAGAATGATTTAGAGTTCATCAGAGGAATATAAACAGGAAAAAAGTCCATCAAGTAACCTCTAACTCATAATTTTTCTATCTGTCTGTCTGTCTGTGTGTGTCTCTC
>NW_026337612.1:0-677 GCF_001194135.2 Octopus bimaculoides | reverse complement strand
GACACCTCAACTGGGTGGGGATGTGGTTTTGTGCCAGATGTGAGGTTAGGATATGAGTAGAGGAACAGAGAAGGGGTGTTTTTCTGTAAGGGAGATACACAGCTCCCTCAGTTAGAGAGAGAGGGGGAGAAAGAGAGAGGGGGGAGAGAAAGAGAGAGAGAGAGAGAAATCGCTATTAGCAACAGTAGTTTTAAATAAAAAAAAACTGTTGAATCTTGTTGAGAGTTGCTTGTTGAAAAATAAACCGATACTTACTGCATCCTATTTCGTCAGATTTATCTGCGCAGTCAGCTATTTCATTGCACACTTTGAATGCATCAATGCACTCTTTACTTGTACACTTGAACTGATCTTGTTCACATATTTCTTCCTTCGGTTGACCTAAGGAAAACAGATCAATGATTTTTTAATGAAAAAAATCACTGCAATTTTGCATTTATTGGAAGTCTTGGTGGCTCAATTAACAAATGGGTTTTAATATGGAACACAGTGAAATTTGAAAGTGGAGACGCTGCATTGTTCAGTTGCCCACACATACTCCACCTCTTCCTCCTTCTCACCACCACCACCACCATCATCATCATCAACGTCATCATCATCATCATCACCACCATCATCATCATCCTTTAACATACACGTTCCCTACTCAAATGAATCGAACAATTTGACAGAGTCGT
>NW_026337611.1:0-251 GCF_001194135.2 Octopus bimaculoides | reverse complement strand
GCCATGTGTTGAGAGGAATTCTATGGGGTTTGAATAATTCATCTTTGGAAACATGGGTGTTTCATTCAACATCCTTAAACAACCCTTATTCAGGGACCTTTTGATTGAGATAGGCTACTCAACCTGAAGAAAATTCTAACCGGGCTCCACCTGCAATGTTATGCAGTGTGAATCTTGATATGAGATCACCATGTTGTGCATATATGGTTGTGATGCATGTACCTGGTGTACCCTTATCAGACGGGTAGTCA
>NW_026337610.1:0-361 GCF_001194135.2 Octopus bimaculoides | reverse complement strand
TAGCTTGCTTACCAACCACATGGTTCCAGGTTCATTCCCACTGTGTAGCACCTTAGGCAAGTGTCTTCTACTATATGCTAGGCCCGACCATAGCTTTGTGAGTGTATTTGGTAGAGGGAAACTGAAAGAAGCCCGACGTATATATGTATATATATATATGTATGTGTGTGTATATGCTTGTGTGTCTGTATATGTTTGTGTGTATATGTTTGTGTGTCTGTGTTTGTTCCCCCAACATCGCTTGACAACCGATGGTAGTGTGTTTACGTCCTGGTAACTTAGCGATTCGGCAAAAAGAGACCGATAAAACAAGGCTTACAAAAAATAAGTCCTGGAGTCGATTTGCTCGACTAAAGGCGGT
>NW_026337609.1:0-459 GCF_001194135.2 Octopus bimaculoides | reverse complement strand
ATAATAGTTGGAAAAAATAGGATGCAAGAAATTGAGAGTTGTGTTTGGTTAGAAAAAAAGAAAATGGGCTGAAGGTTTATGTGTTAAGCAGGAAATGTGGTGTCAAAACAGGAAGTGTGTGTAAGGGAAGACAAATCTGTGGGTTTTATACTCTTTAGTTGAAATTATGGAGTTTTGTCTTCCCTTACACACACTTCCTGTTTTGACACCACACTTCCTGCTTAACACATAAACCTTTAGTCCCTTTTCTTTTTTTAAACCTAACATAACTCTCAATTTCTTGCATCCTTATTTTTCCAACTATTATCTACATGGATTACCAATGAACTTTAAAAGCTCAAAGACAATATAATGTATTGATATATTTATTTTTTTATATATTATATATTTTTTTATATATTCATTATTATTATTATTATTTTTCATTTTCCTATTATTTCTCCACATGCGGTTAACACA
>NW_026337608.1:0-725 GCF_001194135.2 Octopus bimaculoides | reverse complement strand
GGCGTGGGTTTTTGTGGGGAGGGGAACAATCGATCACTTGACTGGTACTTTATCGACTTCGAAAGGGTGACAGGCAAAGACGACCTCGGCCGAATTTGAACTCAGAACATAGCCACAGACGAAATACTGCTAAGCATTTCGTCCGGCGTGCTAATATTTCTTTTCTACTCTAGGCCCAAGGCCCGAAATTTTTGGGGAGGATGGGGCAGTCGGTTAAATCGACCCAGTACGCAACTGGTACTTAATTTATCGATCCCGAAAGGATGAAAGGCAAAGTCGACCTCGGCGGAATTTGAACTCAGAACGTAGCAGCTGACGAAACAACGCTAAGCATTTCATCCGGCGTGCTAACGATTCTTCCAGCTCATCGCTTTAATGATTATCATAATAATAAAACACAAAGATAATGGCTTCAAATGTAGGCACAATTTTGAAAGAAGGTGCTTAGATGGTTTCAAAAACTCAAGAATTACATTTGAGTCTTTTGAAAGTTTACATCTTAGTAATAAGTCACAGAACTGACCGATTCAGCACTAAAAAGTGAGCATCTGAACGGTCAGGTTTGATGCTTGCATTCATGACACTGAAACAAGTAATGCATCTCTTAGTCACAACATTATCACGGTACGTGATTATTAAGTGCTCATTTCTTTTGTTTATTTTTCCCATTCATTCCCCCTCTCTTCTTCTCTCTCTCTCTCTGTATATATATATATATATATATA
>NW_026337607.1:0-350 GCF_001194135.2 Octopus bimaculoides | reverse complement strand
TATATATATATATATATATATATGGAGAGAGAGAGAGAGAGAGCGAGAGGCGTGTGTTTGTGCTTGTGTACACGTGTGCGAAAGTACGTCTGTGTAAAAAATGCAAGACAGACATGCATATCGAGTTATATATGCATTCTTCGTTACATTTATGCATGTACGCATATCTCACTTTCTATATATATTCTCCCTGTTTTTCTGTCTGGCTGACTCTCTCTCTCTCTCTCTCTCTCTCTCTCTCTCTCTCCCATACTCTCTGTCTATCCATCTCTCTCTATTTCTAGTTCTCTCTGAGTTTCTTACACTCACACTCTCTATTTAAATGTGCGTATAGATCTATCTATCTATCT
>NW_026337606.1:0-354 GCF_001194135.2 Octopus bimaculoides | reverse complement strand
AAAGAAGATAGTAGTAAATTATTACTTAGTACAATATATGTAACAATACAAAAATTAGTTATATATTACAGTAAAATCAACCTGTAACAATAAATTCACAGTAAAATTTGCTTCAGTTATTTCCAAGTCTTCACAGTCTTAGTCTTGTCCAATGCCTATTTTTTACTTAATGAATTTGCCTACCATATATACTGTTCTACTTTGCATAAAGCTATAGCCATATTGGTACTTCTGGCTCTCATTTTTAAAGTATTCTAGTGTGTCAATATTTTACCAAAATGATGGTACCTTTTTTAATTATGTCACTTTGTAAATAAAAATCAAATAATTTTTAATATTCAAATTTTATCCTCA
>NW_026337605.1:0-262 GCF_001194135.2 Octopus bimaculoides | reverse complement strand
ATCTCATATCGTCTCTGATGAAGGGATATCCATAATATCCCAGAAACAGCCGTAAGACTATATCTATATCTTTTTCCTCATAAATGTCCTGAAAGCTCCTTACAGCCTTGGCTTTCTTATCTCATTTTGTCTAATATATATATACATGCTAATACAAGACCCACATTAGACTCCACACTCGTATAACTATCGAACCAAAAGTTCAACTACCATCTGTCCATAGCACTTACTTAGCGTTACCTGCCACTCTTTGTGTCTTCTA
>NW_026337604.1:0-428 GCF_001194135.2 Octopus bimaculoides | reverse complement strand
TTGGTGAGAATTGTTTTTTTTTTAATCTTTAAAATGTAATTATGGGGATAATAAACAACAACATCAACAACAACAACAGCAACTCAAAACATGAAATTTTTCTCACAGATTTCATATAAAAGACATTCAAACCGATCAAATTGCTTGTGCATTTATCTGCATATTTGTGTGTGTGTGTGCATATGTCTGCATGTATGTGTGTGTGTATTTGACTGTGCATGTGTGTGTGTGCATATATGCACATTTGTCTGTATGTGTGCTTGTCTGCACGTGTGTACATGCTCATTTTTCTGCATTTGTGTGTATGTATGCATGATTGTGCATTTGTCTGCATATCTGCAGATGTACATTTGTCTGCATTTGTGTATATATACTCTCTTACTCATTTGACTGCGGCCATGCTGGAGCACCGCCTTTAGTCGAGCAAA
>NW_026337603.1:0-682 GCF_001194135.2 Octopus bimaculoides | reverse complement strand
ATATATATATACACACATACATGTGCTTATATATGCATATATATACATGTATGTATGTATGTATGTATGTAAAAAAGTGTATGTATGCGTACATATTACTACGCGTGCAATAGCGCGCACGTATGTCTATAGGCACATATCTCTGATTCAGAAACATTTTTCCATAAGCATTACTTGAAGTATATAATTATAAATATGCTGCATGTGTATTTAGATAAAAGTTAACATTTCAGAGCTATGGTGGTAGTCTAGATGATTAATATTTAACGAGTGTCAATAATTTCAGAATTCTTGGAGAACTAAATAGCAAATAAATCTAAATTTACCGATGATTTAGTTCTATTGAGCGCTGTAATCTAAAAACACCCGGCCGACGTTTTCAGATTATATTTCCAAGAAAAGCAGTCTTTTAACTGTTTCACACTAGAGTCAAATAAACATTTTGGGTTTAAGAAAGCTTTTGTTTTTTCATCAGGAAATATCCGCTTCCAAAGAATTATGTATTCATGTGTGTGAGTGTCCATATATATATGTGTTTATGATTGCATGTGCACGTTTCTATCTATCTATCTATCTATCTATCTATCTATCGATCTATCTATCTATTTATCTATCTACACCTGGTTGTTACTTATTCACCTGTCTTCGTCTTTTGTTTTTTCTGTAAATTTTAACTACATAT
>NW_026337602.1:0-319 GCF_001194135.2 Octopus bimaculoides | reverse complement strand
TATATAAAATAAAATATTGCAAATTCACATTTTTTTCTCCTTTTCTCTGGAATGTTATAACATTCGGTTTGTGTTGTGCTGATCCTTTGTAGATATTTTTTTTCTAATTTTTATTATGTACGTATATAGCTTCTATGCAGATTTTGTAACCTGTTAAATTTGTAATTTACATTTATTTCCATTTATAAGCATAAACTCACACACACATATACATCCACACACACATCCTGATATATATATGTGTGTGTGTGTGTATTTATGTATGTGTATATATATATATATATAAATACATATACACATGTATACACATATCTGATTA
>NW_026337601.1:0-281 GCF_001194135.2 Octopus bimaculoides | reverse complement strand
GTGTGTGTGTGTGTATGTCGGTGTATATATATAAAGCCAGTTTAGTATAGTGGAACATTCGCTCACTGCAACTAACGTTGAGAACATCATGAAAGGAACAACCTGTGCGGTTTTAATGTGTCTTCTGATAGCGTTTGCTGGGCTCCATGAGACCGAAGGTATGTATATTTGTATATATATATGCATGTATATATGTAAGTATGTATGTATACATGCATGCATTTATACGTCTCTCTCTCTCTCCCTTTCTCTGTATATATATATATATATATATATATATA
>NW_026337600.1:0-445 GCF_001194135.2 Octopus bimaculoides | reverse complement strand
TTATTATTATTATTATTATTATTATTATTATTATTATTATTATATTTTATCTCTCAGAGCCCTCGATCTTGCTTGCTCTGTTAATTCTGTTGTCAAAGTTCTCTCAGGATTTCTCAGGGTCTCTTTCCACAAATTATGGGACTCGGTACCTAGATATGAAGTATCATGGATGATACTCAACACCCAAGTACCACCAATCTGAAAATACTCGCTGTCCCCAACAGAGTAGTTTTTTGAGCATGCTCTACTCTTATGTCAATTCCAAATTCTCCGACATATTTCTCAAACTTTTTTTTGTTAGTGATCCAAGTGTCCCTACGACTACAGGAATGATCACAGAAAAATTCAAATATGACTTAAAAGCAGCTCCAGGCATATAAACAATATCAAGAACAATTATTATTATTATTATTACTATTATTGTTGTTGTTGTTGTTGTTGTTGT
>NW_026337599.1:0-324 GCF_001194135.2 Octopus bimaculoides | reverse complement strand
ATATATATATATACATATACATGTATATATGTATATATATATATATATATGTATGTGCATGTGTATATACATATATATATAGATATAGATATATATACACACACATATATATATGTGTACATATATACACACACATACACAAACATATATGTACATGTCTTTGTATGTATATATATATATATATATACACATATCTATGTGTGTGTGTGTATGTATGCATACAGATACACACACGTACAGATGCAAAAATCATAGAAATACATACATAATACATGTACCATAAAGTAAATATACTGCTAAAAGCTAAAATGTGAAAATATCACT
>NW_026337598.1:0-234 GCF_001194135.2 Octopus bimaculoides | reverse complement strand
GTATGTATGTATGTATGTATGTATGTATGTATCTATCTATGTATCTATCTTTCTATCTCTCTCTCTATATATATATATAGATATAAATCATTTATATAAAGGGCATTAACTGTGTAGTAATGCCTCACGCTTCGAGGGACTATATAAGTCAAAAACTACGAAAAAATAAGCAACATATTTACTGAAATCTCTTTCATGGATATATAATTATGAACAGAAGTCATCGTGCTGTGG
>NW_026337597.1:0-373 GCF_001194135.2 Octopus bimaculoides | reverse complement strand
ATATATATATATATATATATATATATATATAATGTGTATATGTGTGTATGCGTGTGTGTACGTATGTAGACACACACACACACACACACAAACACACACACTAAAAAGAATTCGAAATAACTAGGACTAGGTTAACGAACTCAATATATATTTAATCTAAATGTTATATTTATTTATAGATGTGGCTGTGTGGTAAGAGGTCTGTTTCCCAACTACGTGGTTCCGGGTTCAGTCTAACTGCGTGGCTCCTTGGAAAAGTATGTAAATAGATCTATGCATTTTTGACATATAAATACAATGAAGTCACTCTCAATACAATTCTTGCTAACGAATGGTATATGTATGTATATATATATATATATATATATATATA
>NW_026337596.1:0-206 GCF_001194135.2 Octopus bimaculoides | reverse complement strand
CTAGACATGGCAAGAGGACACATCTTACCCAAACAGACCGTGTTTACCATTATTTCTATGGCTGAATTCTCTTAACATCTTCACATAAGAGAATATGGCGGTGCGTTGTCTTGGCACCAACATTGGAGAGGTTGCCAGATTCGTTGCAAGACTAAAGCACATTTTCTACATTCGCAACACCTGTTCAAGGCAATCTTGTGGGTAAA
>NW_026337595.1:0-288 GCF_001194135.2 Octopus bimaculoides | reverse complement strand
TATCACTAAGCAGGAGAATGGATTCTACGTGTTCTGGCATACAGACATATACTCACATTTAATTGATAATATGAGCAAATTAACGATGTATTATATAATCTACGTATCAATATAAATGTACATTTTCATACATTTATGTACGTTCATATGTATGTATGTATATAAGCATTCACACATACACAGACATATAAATGTGTGTGCATGTACTTATACATATATATGTATGTGCATGTACATATATTTATGTATGTATATGTTTTTACATATATATATATATATATATATATA
>NW_026337594.1:0-246 GCF_001194135.2 Octopus bimaculoides | reverse complement strand
ACATGTATGTATGTATGTATGTATGTATGAGTGTGTGTGTATATATGTATGTATATGTATATACACCAACACACATAAATGCATATATATATACATACATGTATATACGCGTACCCATATATATATTTATAGATAGATAAATTGATTGATAGATAGATAGATAGACTGATTGATAGATAGATAGACTGATTGATAGATAGATAGAGAGAGAGAGAGAGATACATACGTACATAGAGATATAGATAG
>NW_026337593.1:0-243 GCF_001194135.2 Octopus bimaculoides | reverse complement strand
GCCCCTGGTGGTACTGGTGGTGTTGCTGCCCGGTTCGGCTGGGTTGCTGGGCGCTGGCGTTTTTCCATTTCGTTGTACAACTGCTTGACCAGTTGTGCATATGGCGGTGTAGGCAGTAATGCTGTTTTTTCTTGTGCTTTTGGTTTTCTTGTGGTTGTTGTTGTTGTTGTTGTTGTTGTTGTTTTTCTTGGTATTGTTGCCTTTTCTTCTGGGCTACTGGGCATGTTGTTTGAAGGTGAGTTT
>NW_026337592.1:0-284 GCF_001194135.2 Octopus bimaculoides | reverse complement strand
TATGTGACCTTACAGTACAGCTATATATTAATAAAATATGCCAACAAATAGTTATTGCTTGAAAAACTAACGAGGCGGTAGAGGTGTATCGATTTAAACGGGAAGCAGGAATGTGTATGTGTACAAGTATAGGTGTGCGTGTGTAGATATACGTATACATGTGTGTCTCTGTGTGTGTTCGTGGGGATATGTGTGCGTGTATGCGTATGCGCATATATGGACCTGTATGTGGGTCACATATGCATGTGTGTGCATATATATATGAATATATATGTATATATATA
>NW_026337591.1:0-280 GCF_001194135.2 Octopus bimaculoides | reverse complement strand
ATCAACCACGGCATGCCCAGTCCTCCTTTTAACGGGTGTTGGCAGCATAGCCAGACATGTACATATATATGTGCATACACATACATACACACACACTTATATATAGATAAATAGATAGATTGGTAGATTGATAGATGCGTAAGCCGCCTATGTTACAGAATTGTCAGAGTCGTTAGAGTGTCAGATATCCCATCTCTCAGCATTCTGAGTTCAAATCCCGCGTCCTGTTATCAGTAAAATAATAATAATAATAATAATAATAATAATAATAATAATAATA
>NW_026337590.1:0-262 GCF_001194135.2 Octopus bimaculoides | reverse complement strand
CACAAGGGCTCAGATATGTGGGGAGGGGACTAGTCGATTACAGCGACCCCTACTGTTTCACTGGTACTTAATTTATCGACCACGAAAGGATAAAAGGTAAAGTCGACCTCGGCGGAATTTGAACTTATAACATAGCGACAGACGAAATACCGCTAAGCATTTCGCCCGGCGTGCTAACGATTGCACCAGCTTGCCAGATGTTGCAATACTAGGCGATTCGAGGGTGAAATGTAAGGAAACAGAAAAGACTGAGAAATACCAG
>NW_026337589.1:181-352 GCF_001194135.2 Octopus bimaculoides | reverse complement strand
TTTGAGCACAATAAAAAAATCATTTGTGCAGGTCCTGTATGTATGTATGTACGTATGTATGTGTGTATGTATGCATATATGTATGTGTGTATGTATGCATGTATGTATGTTTGTGTGTATGTATGTGTGTGTATGTATGTTTGTATGTATGTAAGTGTACATGTATGTATG
>NW_026337589.1:0-171 GCF_001194135.2 Octopus bimaculoides | reverse complement strand
GTATGTGTGTGTATGTATGTTTGTATGTATGTAAGTGTACATGTATGTATGTATGTGTGTGTGTGTATGTATGTATGTATGTATGTATGTATGCGTGTATGTATGTATATGTATATATGCGCGTATGTATGCATGTACGTGGGTGTATATATATATATATATATATATATA
>NW_026337588.1:0-433 GCF_001194135.2 Octopus bimaculoides | reverse complement strand
ATCTTCACTTCTAGGGCTGGTTGCCGAATATTCATGCGGTGTCCTCACCAATGGCAGAACTTGGCCGTCCAGAAATAGGATTAGTTCCCACCGATGTCCGACTGCATTTGAACTGGCGATGCCAGTGCTTGACTACGTCGTATGATGGTGCAGCATCACCATAAACTCCTGTCGTCTCATCGAAGTAAAAGTAAGACAACCATGCTAAACAAAACTGATCTTTAACCAAAGGCGCACAGGACAACAACAATCAAATAATGAAAGCGGAGAGCACAACAAACAACAGCGATCTGACTGTCGTCCGTACGCTTCACAAGAGATGTCAGTTAGTACTTTACACATACCATGCTCGTTCGTATATCAGTGGTTAGGGCAGCGGATTGGCGGTCGTAGGATCGCGGTTTCGATTTCCAGACCGGGCGTTGTGAGTGTT
>NW_026337587.1:0-474 GCF_001194135.2 Octopus bimaculoides | reverse complement strand
TATATATATACATATATGTATGTAGGCATATTTGTGTGTATGTGGGTATATGGTTGTATCTGCAGAATCCTGCACAGTTCTATATTTACGGTTTCATATATAATTTTTAATACTAAGATTAATGTGTTATGCAATCCACACACTCATTTACGTAATTATTAATGAAGCAATTCATAAATGAATTAGGTACATTAATGTCATCGAATAACGTACCACCGACCAGTGCACTTACCTGAAGTAATGAGATTTTCTTCACGGTTTTCAGTTTCTATCATGTGACGTTTCTCGCATGGAACAACATACTTTTTCTTGCGTCACATTACGATTTTAAACGAGTAGATACTTGCTACATTTTTCTCAATAGGTTAATGGTTTTGCAGGACAGATGAAAGGTTTATATCTCTTTAATGGTCATATATTTATTACCCATTTGGAAATGTATGCATTTTTGTGCATCTTTTAATATATATATAT
>NW_026337586.1:0-440 GCF_001194135.2 Octopus bimaculoides | reverse complement strand
ATATATATGTAATTGATAGTGGAGGCATGCAAGGAAACTGAACGAAAACAAACATGGAGTAGGGTTAGACCAAAAAGAGAGGAAAATAGTGAACGCTGACAGAAACATATTTTGAAAAGAGAAAAGATAGAAGAGAAAGGGAAAGAGACGTCCTTTTTTGTTAAACGTCCGTGTATTGCAATAAGCTTCATAAAATATTCACACTAAATTTCAGCTGACATAGACTCAATGGACGAGTACACAAATATTTTTTCTTCCTATCACCATCGGAGATGCGGATACCTAGTGGGTGTTTCGTAGGCATTCTACAACTTCGCTATTCTTAAACAGAACATACATACATACATACATACATACGTGTATATATGTATAGTTATATGTATGTATGTAGGTATATATATATGCATGCATGTGGATATATATATATATATATATATATA
>NW_026337585.1:0-401 GCF_001194135.2 Octopus bimaculoides | reverse complement strand
TTTTTAACAAAACCGAAAATTCTTTGAGAGATCATGAACATAAGAAAATGTATTTGCAGTCTCATCAAAATGTACTACCTGCTTCAATCTTTTTTTAAGATTTAGTCTCGTTGTTACAGTAGATAAAATACTTTGAAATACGTTAATCAATTTTGTTTTTCATACAAAATTAACTCGTTGCTGGTTGTTGATATTCTTTGATGGCTGATGGGTATTAGTTGTGCCACCTTTAGTAACGAGGGTAGTCTTATGTTCTTTACTGGGAATAGTGGTACAAAAGAGTCGCTATTAGGTGTAGCAGCAATGGTAATGTCCGTAGTAGAAGCGCTGGAACTAGTCTCACTTGTCGACATCACCGTAGTAGTAGTAGTAGTAGTAGTAGTAGTAGTAGTAGTAGTAGT
>NW_026337584.1:0-206 GCF_001194135.2 Octopus bimaculoides | reverse complement strand
GAGAGACCAGAATGTATAGTATGTATACCTTTATCTATTTCTACCTCTTTCTATAAATCTATGTCCATATCTATATATATGCATACACACACACACACACAGAGTCACATACTATCTATCTATTTATCTATGCATGTATGTATTCATATGTATGTGTATCTACCTATCTATCTATCTATCTATCTAGCTATCTATCTATCTATCTA
>NW_026337583.1:0-426 GCF_001194135.2 Octopus bimaculoides | reverse complement strand
TATATATACATGTATGTGTGTGTGTATATACACACACACATAAACATACATACATACATCTATATATACATATATATAAATATACAGTTTTTCACCTATGCATGTGTATATATGCATACACATATATATGTGTATGTAGTATGTACGTGCATATATATATATATACACAAATATATACAAATATATACATATATATACATACATATATATATACTCACATACACATACATATCTAGTTATATATATACATACACATATATATATACATATACATATATATACACACATATATATATACATACATATACACACATGCATTTACATACACACACATACATATATAAGTATGTATATGTATACATAATATAGTGAAGAATTTAACAGAAGAATGGTTTAAAAGTAATAATTAAATTTCTTCATGTCTAA
>NW_026337582.1:0-215 GCF_001194135.2 Octopus bimaculoides | reverse complement strand
CTGATTGGGTAAACATGATCAAACTTTAAACCTCTGTAACATTTTTCTAATGTTTTTCTGGAATAAATGATTTCAAAATTGAATTTAGCGTGAACAAACACATCAATACACCAAATCTGAAATTTTTTACTTAATTTTAAAATTTCAAAATCAGTAACAGTGACAGAGAAGATCTCTCTCTCTCTCTCTCTCTCTCTCTCTCTCTCTCTCTCTCT
>NW_026337581.1:0-466 GCF_001194135.2 Octopus bimaculoides | reverse complement strand
ATATATCTTTGATAAAATTTGAATAAATGTTATTTCTGCTATGAACGGATTCGCATGGTACTTAATTCTAGTAACATCAACAAAGTTCAATGGAAATGATGACGAGGACGATGAGGATGATGATAATGATGATGACGATGACGAAGACGATGACGATGACGATGATGATGATGATGATGATGATGATGATGATGGTGATGATGGAGAGGAGGAGGAGAAAGAGGAGAAGGTGGACGTTTAGGTAGCGAAGCTGGCGTTTTTTGTCGATAGTACTTGTTTTGGCACTGCGGGCAAGCTTGTGCGCATGCGCATTCGCACACAGAAATAAACCCATAGAAAGGGATTGACGTGGGGAGAAGGTATATAGAGAGAAGAAGTGATTAACATTTGTTAATTGAATACAATTGACATACACACTCTCCTTCTCGTCAGACACGTAAAGGGAAATGTGTTCACACACAAACAG
>NW_026337580.1:0-413 GCF_001194135.2 Octopus bimaculoides | reverse complement strand
AGAGGGACTAAATAAGTCAAAAACTACCAAAAAATAAGCAACATATTTTTCATTATGAGGTTTTTTCACGCTGACTACATGATAAATTCTTATGAAGATTGTATCCTATATTATATTATAAATAATTAGAATATATTCAGTGCAGAATATTATTCTGTATAAGCACATGCTACTGAGATGCAACCGGATAAATTCAAATCT
This sequence comes from Octopus bimaculoides, assembly GCF_001194135.2. NCBI lineage: Eukaryota > Metazoa > Mollusca > Cephalopoda > Octopoda > Octopodidae > Octopus > Octopus bimaculoides. The sequence continues at coordinate 212 of NW_026337580.1, read as the reverse complement.
CTTTCAGGGATATATAATGATGGACAGAAGTCATTCGTACTATGTTGGGTACATCGTGGTATGTTGATTCTTGTTTATTTTTATGTGTCTCGACCATACGTGTACTGATGAACAAAAGATGCAGCTTACTTCACAGTTTTTGCTGTATTGATTGGGAAACCGGTGGTTTACCGTTAAGTTAAATGTTTTTAAGAGATTTATTTTGAAAGCTG
>NW_026337579.1:0-291 GCF_001194135.2 Octopus bimaculoides | reverse complement strand
ATGTATGTATGTATGTATATATGTATGTATATCGAAGCACATCTGCAAATCCTTATGCTCGTGTACAGTGAACTACGTGACAAGTAATATATTAAGATACACATTCACGCACATATATGTAAATATATCTATGTGCATATGTACACAAGCAGTCATACACTTATCTGTGTGTGTGTATGTGTGAATAAATATATATGTATGCATACGCATATGAATATACATATATATATATATTTGTATTTATGTATATATGCATACATTAATCTATATATACATATATATATATATATA
>NW_026337578.1:0-474 GCF_001194135.2 Octopus bimaculoides | reverse complement strand
ATAAATAAATAAATAAATAAATAAATAAATAAAGGGAGCATAAACCGGATATATTCCTTTGTGAAAGAAAACATATATCCCTACAACGTAGCAGTCGTTGAATATGCCTGCTTATATCTTTCGTTGTAGGAGTATAGAATAAATGGAATAATAGAATAATAGAATAATAGAATAACCTATCAAACAATATATAAGAAAATACTCTTACTGTACTACGCTAGAATAGAACATGTCAACACATGTATGAAATATATATATGTGTGTGTGTATGTGTGTGTGTGTGTGTCTGTGTGTGTGTGTATAAATGTAAATATATATGTATAAGCGTGTTTGTATGGGTGTGTGTATTACATGTACACTTACATATACACATATATTTATACATACTTGTATACATACAAAATCATACACACATATATATATATATATATAGGTATATATCGATAGATGTATCACACACACACACACACACAC
>NW_026337577.1:0-224 GCF_001194135.2 Octopus bimaculoides | reverse complement strand
TATATATATATATATGACATATATGTACGTATGTATACGTATATGTAAGGTATGTCGGTATACATGGGTAGATGTCAATATATATAATCAGGGAACAGTGTGTGAGTGTGTGTAACTATATATGTACGTGTGTCTGTGTGTTTGTATGTATGTATATATGTATGTATATATCTGTATGCAAATCAATATATATTTATTGAACCGTGTGTGTATCTATCTATCTA
>NW_026337576.1:0-391 GCF_001194135.2 Octopus bimaculoides | reverse complement strand
ATATATATATATATATATATATATATATATATATATTATTTGCATTGTTATATATATATATATATATTTTTTATTTGCATTGTTATATATATATATATATGTTGTTTTTTTTGCATTGTTATATATATATGACAGGCTTTTTTTCTATTTCCATCTGACAAACCCACTCACAAAGCTTTGTTCAGCCTATTACTGCAGAAGAAAACATTTGCCCAAGGTGTGGCACAGTAAGATTGAACCCAAGAGCACATGGTTGGGAAGCAAGCTTCTTAACTATATAGCCATGCCTGCATCTATCTATACCTATGCCTATATTATATGATGTATACACACACTGAGACCCCCTTCGGTCATGACTGGGTAGAAAGTTACCCTCCCAGGCACAAGTCTG
>NW_026337575.1:0-228 GCF_001194135.2 Octopus bimaculoides | reverse complement strand
ACTGCGGTATTAAGTTTTAAAATTTAATAATAGTTTGTTTTTGTCTTTTATTTCTGTGCTCAACAGAATGCCAATTCAATTTATGCTGCTTGAGACATTTGAAGTAGCTCTAGAAACGCGTTATATTGCTTGAGAATTTTTGACGTTGATCGCGTATATTGACCAGACGTATATATTTGAGTGTGTGTGTGTATGTATGTGTGTGCATGTGTGTGTGTGTGTGTTTGT
>NW_026337574.1:0-940 GCF_001194135.2 Octopus bimaculoides | reverse complement strand
GCGGGAAACGCTTGCTTGTTTTATTCTACGCATGCCTAAGACTACGCATGAGCAGGCGTTACTGCAGATGCAATATCCAGATCGATTCGTGCATATTATAAAATATGAGATACTACATCTCCTCAGGGAGATAACATTCATATACAATTTTCATAGTTGACCTATGAAAACATGCAAAAAAACAGGTTGAAAAGACATGAAATGATATACAACCGTTCATCTTAAAGGTATTGAAATCAAGCAAATGAATTAAATTAATTCAAATTAATGATGGTAGACTATGAAGTTCAGTTATGAACCAATCCGGGACGCTGTAGATTTAAAAAAAGAACGTTGGAATTATAAACATAAAAATAAATACAAAATTCATACCGAAGAAAAAAACATTTAAAATACAAGATCCTGGTCAAATAGAAGTATACCTAAAAAGTAATGCTCATATATAATATATTCAATAAACAACTTAAGTATACATAATCTAAAAAAGCCTTATATTAATTTAGTATTTATAAGTAAAAAGCCTCATAAGGTTATAGAGAATAAATAAATTATCTACATTAAAACACATTCAAATTATAGTTAACAAGTTACAAAAGAAGAAAACGAATTAGCTAAGTGATAAAGTTAAATATACCGAAGAAAATTAGACAGATTTAATGATACCTACATCTGGTAACTTGACTGAAGAAAGAAGGCCACGAATGACCTGTCCGTCCTTTTTTTTTTCTGTGCGCTTTTGTATCGTCTATCTTTGTATTGTCCTCTATTGCGTTTTTGCTCCATTTTATATATATATATATAAATATATATATCTGTAAATAATATGTGACAATTATTCAGTAGCCATGATAAAACTATGAGTTTTGGATGCCGGGGCGGAAACCCACGCTGCTATCTCTTCAGTTATCTGGCCATCGAAGAATGCTATGAAAATGACCGT
>NW_026337573.1:116-222 GCF_001194135.2 Octopus bimaculoides | reverse complement strand
ATAACGTAGGTATAAGTATGTATATATAAAAATATATATAGATATATATAGGTATTTATATATAAAAATATATATAGATTGATATGTCACAGTCCCATTGGTGTAA
>NW_026337573.1:0-106 GCF_001194135.2 Octopus bimaculoides | reverse complement strand
ATAGATTGATATGTCACAGTCCCATTGGTGTAATACCAATAACATCGATGTACACAATTTTAAATAGAAATTTTTATTTCATGAAAGAGAAATATATAGTGTTTTC
>NW_026337572.1:0-372 GCF_001194135.2 Octopus bimaculoides | reverse complement strand
TATATGGGTACAGGACGTCATAGACCGTAAACAACATGAAATACAAAAGCAAATGAGTTCAATACGCAAACAACAAGGGAAACAAATGGAAAATGGGACAAATAACATAAAGAACTACCCTTCATCAGTTGCCGGCTACTCATCATTTCGAGCATTGTCGTTCATTGCTCGAAATGAGGAGTAGATAGACAGTCGACAAATGACGAAGAATCTTTTTTTATGTTACTTATCCCGTTTTCCATTGTCTGCCTGTCTGTCTGTCCGTCTGTCTGTCTATCTGTCTGTATATCTATCTGTGAGTTTATTTGTCTGTCTGTCTCTCACTACCTACCTACCTACCTACCTACCTACCTACCTACCTACCTACTTACC
>NW_026337571.1:434-668 GCF_001194135.2 Octopus bimaculoides | reverse complement strand
AATTTTGGATTTTGTCCCTAATATTATTATATATATATATATATATATGACTGTATCGGTATAAATGCCAATGTACGCGTGTGGGTATAGATTTATTTAAATAACATTTCTTTAATATAATTATATTAATTATATATTATATATCACTTATATATTATATATATTATATATCAATTATATATATATATATAACCAATTTTTTATGTATCTACATATATATATATATATATATAT
>NW_026337571.1:0-424 GCF_001194135.2 Octopus bimaculoides | reverse complement strand
TATATATATATATATATATATAAATTCACATACTTTAGTATATATATATGTATGCATATGCGAATGTAGACTACTATATATATTGTGAGAGATATGTAAATAAGTAGATAGGTAGTTAGGTATGTATGTAAGTATGTCGTTAGGTAGGTAGGTGGTAGCTAGATAGATACATAGGTAGATAGATAAACAATTAATTAGTTGTGAAACCTGAACATGGTGGAACTATATCCTGTTGGAGATGTATATAAGAAATCGACACAGAAATGATGAAATATGTTTACTGGTAAATGCGAATTACATATGTATGTCTTTGTATATAATACCTGTACATCACTACATCCAACTCATGCACAGCCATGTATACGACTTAGATAACTTAGATATGTTTGAGTGAAAAATTTGCACAGGCCATGGCTAACTTAAT
>NW_026337570.1:5628-6114 GCF_001194135.2 Octopus bimaculoides | reverse complement strand
CACACACACACACACACACACACACACACACACACACACACACACACACACACACATACACACACACACACGTATAGACAGACACTGATACATACATACGCTTACGATAAAACCCACCTCGGACAATCACACACATGCATGTATGTAAAGATCGAGTAAGCTTCATATGTCAAAGTGGCTTGCATTGAACATAACGAACATAGAGTTACTTCATATATCTTTATAATTATTGAAACCATTCAGCCAATCTCACAAATATTTCTAAAGCAATTCAATGAAGTCGAACTCATTTGTTGACGAACTTGTTTCAGGTAGATACTTATTTCACTCAACGAGTGACTTGCTTTCAAAACAAAGGTTATAGTTCATATTTCTAATTGTCCTAACAATACTCAGGGTAAAGAATTAAGAAGAACTACAGAGTTTGTGAAAACGCTCATAAAGCGAGTGTATTAAGGACTACTTCCTTTGAAACTGTAAAATATT
>NW_026337570.1:2697-3327 GCF_001194135.2 Octopus bimaculoides | reverse complement strand
ATATATATATATATATATATATATATACACCAGATTTACAAATGTATATATACATATATATATTGATATATATCTATCAGATTTACAAATATATATACATATATATAACATTTATATATATACCAGATTTACTTATGTATATATACACATATATACACTCATACATACATTGACACGCACATTTGCAAACATAACCATAATGCATACGTTCATATGTCTCCCTGTCAGTAAATGTGAGCGTGTGTTTATATATGTGTATATGCGTGTATGTGCGCATCTATGTGTGAGGATGTGTGTGTGTGTCTGTATAATAATCGATACAACAGATCCTTATTTATTCAGAAGCCATAAATATCCGCTATCGTCACACTTGATCTTCTCCACTTCCACTTGTGTGTATGGCTGTGTGTGCACGGTATTTATATGTATGTATCTATGTATGTATGTACGTATTTAGATGTGTGTGTGAGTGTGTGAGCATGTATATATGTATGTGTAAATGTATGGCGGCGAGGGTATATACAGTGTGATGGCGTTGTTGTTATTTATGTCCACGTAATATCATTTTAAGTGATTATGCTGCTGATACGGGGGATGGTGATCCGGATGGTGGTGGCGGCGGCGGCGGCG
>NW_026337570.1:774-2199 GCF_001194135.2 Octopus bimaculoides | reverse complement strand
GGTGGTGGCGGTCGTCGTCATCGTGCCGCTGCTGCTGTTGCTGGTGGTGTTGATGGTGGTGCTGCTGGTATCAGCAGTGGTGTCTGTGGTCGGGTTAGCGTGGTGATTTTATTGGCTTTCGCTTTCAACATTGTATTATATATGTGTGTGTGTGTGTGTGTGTGTGTGTATACTCTTACTTGTATGTCTAGATATGTGTATATTTAGTGTTAAACTTGCCTCACTAAAAAAGTGGATGCATATGAGCACTTTTGTTTATATCGCTAGCGAGAGATAAGTCACCGCTATCTCCGTCACCGCGACTACCATACTACTTGATTTCGGCCTACCTTGGGCTTGTCAATGGTAGATTCCTGAAAGCTGGAAATACCAGCAATTCTTCTGCTAGCGATATACATAGTCTCAGTAACTACTCAGGCACTGGTGGCGCGAATACCCAGTTGACAAGCGATATCATTTATTATTAACATAAGCCAGTTGTGATTTATTATTTAAAAAATATTAAATCGCGACAGAAGCAATATTAAATTATATTCTTGCTTCTGCATTTCGAAACTATTTAAATATTTTAGCTTAACGTATCAGCTGGTTGTTTATAATGATATTCCTTCAGAATGTGATATGTTCGTTATTCGACCAGACTATAGTGAAATAGTCAACACATTGTTCTCTTAATTTCCAAACGTATCTTGACAATGCTGTTGTGTTTCTCTTTCCCTTATTCGCGAAGGTGAATTGTGGTTGAAAAATGAATTCTGTAACAGCCTTGACACATCATTACGAAACTATTTTCTGTTTCCATTTCCTCGGAACCCATTTGGACATTACTTCCACTTTGTAGATATTCGCTGTTCTTTAGAATTTATTGTTAAGCAGACAGGTCTTCTTAATCTTCCAATTATATTTGGCTACCACAGGATCTATATTATTATTATCTCACTGACATTTCACACAGACGTAAGCTACATTATTCACTTATTCTTTCACAAAGATTTTCATTGCTGTTACCTATAGCTAAGTCTCAATCGATTCTACATAATTGTGGTTGGTTGGCTAAAATCATGTGATATTGTGTTATCTATGACCTTTGCTTTGGTGTTCGCGCTCCGTAGAAAGCTGTTTTCTTTAGACCCAGTTGTTGCTTTACTAATACGTTAATGTAACAACTAAATGTTTCATTGAAGTTGACTCTATTGTAGAATATATTACATATTATATTCAGCTTATATTGCTAAATGATTTATTATATTTGGAGGAGGCTTAGAATCTTTATTCATGTACATCTGCTTACATGTATATCTAATTATCTATGAGTCTATATATGCTCATACACACACACATGTATATATGTCTGTCTGTGTGTTTTTGTCTCTATCTCTCTCTCTATCTCTCTCTCTCTCTCTCTCTCTCTCTCTCTCCCTATAT
>NW_026337570.1:0-623 GCF_001194135.2 Octopus bimaculoides | reverse complement strand
ATACACACACATACATACATACACACATATATAAATCGTCATAAATATCCAAAGTAATAACGGCTCTATGTCTAGAAGCTCAGAAAGAGATAGATAGATAGATAAAACGAGTCTACGTAATGATTATGTATAACTACATATGAATATACGCAGAAAGACGCATAAGTAAATATATATTTACACATGAAGATAGTAATAGAAGACCCCAACGCATGCGTACGTTTCTGTGTACGTCTGCTTAAGTAGGTATACGCACTTAGTCTAATAAACCATGGTATATATATTTCTATACACGTAATAGGTGTGCGCTTTTTTAGTATATGTATGATAGACGTACGTAATACATACGTTTCCTTACATATGTGCATATGTGCATACTGAAATACAAGAATGCCTGTGTGTAGCAAGATACATTGTACCATGTTTCCGTATACACATCTGCATAAATACACACACACACTTATACATATACACATATGTACATATATGATTTATATAAATTTATATACGTATACACTGGTGTCTATATATGCGTACACATTTACATGTACTCGTGCGTATATAATATATTCATTACATGTATTCCCGCGTCGTGTGCATTTTCTCATACGTATATATATATA
>NW_026337569.1:0-221 GCF_001194135.2 Octopus bimaculoides | reverse complement strand
GGTGAAAATCAGAAATACAAGTGTTAAAATGCAATTGGACACTGGTAGTGATATAACCATTATAAATGGAAATACGTGGAAATATGTTGGTAAGCCGAAATTAATTAAATCTAAAACGGTAGCACATGATGTTACAGGACAAAGATTCTATTTTTTTCATGAATTTATTTGCAACTAGCAGAAATACCCGGCGTTGCCCAGGTTAAAGAGAATAATGAAAT
>NW_026337568.1:0-723 GCF_001194135.2 Octopus bimaculoides | reverse complement strand
TATATATATATATATATATATACATATGTATATATAGAGAGAGTGACATACATATATATATATACATATATATGCATATCTATATACATATATATATATGCATATATATGTGTATGTATATATATATATATATGTATGAAAATTTTTTTCTCCCGGAGTGAGTACACTATATATATATATATGTGTGTGTGTATGTGTGTGTGTGTGTGTGAGTGTGTGTGTGTGTGTCTGTGTGCGTATGTGTATGTATATACACATACGCACACATACATTCGTTCACTTCCGTGTACAACACAGCCAATGCAAGGAAACTCGACTAGAACACAAAACTAATGTAAAACCACTTTTTATGCGACACCCAGGCACAGACAGACATACACACATGTATATATTCATATATAAACATATATATAATACATAAATACATATATATGCATATATACACGCACCTATATATGTATGTATATGTACATATACACTGATGTATGTATATGCGGTCTTAGTATGTGAGGAAGCGATGTGTAATTAAATAGAAAACGAATGAATAATCTATTTTGCTTTATTTTCATTTCTTAGAAATGTTAAGTTGACTGTAAAAGTCAATATTTGTCACCACCACGACTTTGTCATCCCACCATCGCCAGCGGAACAGCCTGCTCGTGATATTAACGCACAAGTGGCTGAGTACTCCACAGACACGTGTACCCTTAATGTAGTTCTCGG
>NW_026337567.1:0-222 GCF_001194135.2 Octopus bimaculoides | reverse complement strand
TGCATATATACATATGTATATACACATGTATATGCATATATACATATGTAGGTGTATATATAAACGTATGTGTATATATGCACACATATATGTGTGTATATATTATATATATAGTACATATATTTATATATATGGATGTACACTTGAGTATGTATATGTACATATTCTCAAGACAGATCAAAATACATCCCAATGTAAATATCACCATGTGTGAGTATATAT
>NW_026337566.1:0-220 GCF_001194135.2 Octopus bimaculoides | reverse complement strand
GATGATGATGATGATGATGATGATGATGATATTGATGATGATGACGATGATGATAATTGCGAAAGGTACGAAGGAAAGAGTGGAGGAGGAGGAGGAGTCCGATTAGAACCAGACCAAAAAGCAACGATGGCGACAAACATGGTAAGATATTATTCAGTGAAAAGGGGGTGTTTTCTGAAACGCGCTCACTAGGTAAAGCAATACAAGCATTATTTTTTTT
>NW_026337565.1:0-298 GCF_001194135.2 Octopus bimaculoides | reverse complement strand
GTGTGTACGTTATTAGGTGCGTGACTGGTTATATTTGTGTGTGTCCGTGTATGTTTGTGTAACTATGTCTGTTGTAATTTAGTACGTGTATATGTGTATGAACATGATGGATGTGTGTGAAGGTGTCGCCTTCCCTCCAATCCGTTTACATGCATATGCGCATGTTTATGCTTGTATGTGTGTGTGTGATATGTATATTTATATATTATATATATTATACATATATACTTGGGCGTGTGATAGTATATGTACATGTGCAATATTATTGATATCAAGTTACTGTGTGTGTTTGTATATG
>NW_026337564.1:0-603 GCF_001194135.2 Octopus bimaculoides | reverse complement strand
TAATGATCTTGGGGAGACAACATCCAAACAATTTGGAAAGGCTTTAGCTGATGTCCATGTTTTAGTTCAATACACTACTGTTTCACTGCTGAGTCTAAATCTTATAGAGAATAACTATTTAGTGTCTGTTTCAACACTATTTAGTGTCTGTTTCAACACTTTGGAATCTCTACTTCTTCACCGCCCAAAACAAAAGAAAACGTTGATGAGAACTGAACCGCTATTTTTTTTTTTGCTAACAGTGCTAGCATTTTGTTGAAGTTGTTGTTGATTAGTTCTTATTCAAAATTGATCGAACATACCTAAAATCAACAGCATTGCATCCATGACAGTTTCACTTTCTATTGTTTTAGCGATATAGTTAGAATTACATTATCCAATGTGCACTTTTTATATTAACATGGTAGAATGTTATCTGAAGATAATTTTCTAGCAGGTCGGATCAGAAGTTCTTTCGTTAGATATGGAGAATTTCTATTCACATGTACACTCGCGCTTGATGTGTGTGTGTGTGTATGTATGTGCATGCAGGTGTGCGTGCGTAAGCGCGCGTCATACACACACACACACACACACACACACAGATATATATATGTATATATA
>NW_026337563.1:0-206 GCF_001194135.2 Octopus bimaculoides | reverse complement strand
ATGTATGTATGTATGTATGTATGTATGTATGTATGTGCGTATGTGTGTATATGCGTGTATGTGTGGTAAGAAGCTTGCCTCCCAATCACATGGTTCCGGGTTCAGTCCCACTGCGTGGTATCTTGGCCAGGTGTCTTGTACTATAGCCTTGTGAAAGGATTTGGTAGGCAGAAACTGAAAGAAGCCCGTCGTATATATATATATAT
>NW_026337562.1:0-498 GCF_001194135.2 Octopus bimaculoides | reverse complement strand
TATATATATATATATATACATATATATATACATGCAGCTGGTCCCCTTGTTCATGCATTAGAAAAATTTAGTACTTCATAGTTGCGCGCGGTTTTGCATATATGGTTGTCATATATCACCTTGATATTATCTTCGTTTAATTAAGTGGTCGTTTTTATCAAGTATTTTTTTTTTCTAAACAATATTAAATCTTACGCCATTTCTTTTCACTACTTACCATAATTTGTCAACTAGTTTTCTTTTTTTTTTTTCCAACTTGATGTTATTATTATTATTATTATTATTATTATTATTTTAATATGGAATTGATTTTTAAGACACACACACTCACACACTGTTACTCACAGGACACTTGACTGCATGAATCGGATTCACATCATGCTGCAAGCAGGCTTTGCATCTGTTGTAGTGTTGTCTCCTTGAGCAAGGCACTTAACTTTTCTTGCTCTAAGATCTCTTATCTAATAATAACAAAGTTACTATTAATTAAAAAAAAAA
>NW_026337561.1:0-311 GCF_001194135.2 Octopus bimaculoides | reverse complement strand
AGACATAAATATTATTCTTTGCGAATTACATGTTACAAACAAAACGTGTTAATCCTAAATCTCTTCCAATTAAGCAATTCACAATTTACTGATTGTCTAGACAAACCTATTTCAATATTTGCTTTCGTAAATTGTTTTCCATTCTCCATAAAATAATTTGTAAAAGACAATTATAATAACAACGCTAATACGTTTCTCAAAATTTCCCTTAGACACGTGAAGAAATTTTTAATGATTATTATATATCATTCCACACATTCTTAAAATGGTAACCGACCCCTAACCGACCCCTATTAAACAGCATGCTCTCT
>NW_026337560.1:230-446 GCF_001194135.2 Octopus bimaculoides | reverse complement strand
ATCTATCTATCTCTCAGTCTATGTATCTGTCTGTCTATCTATCTATGTATCTGTCTATCTAGCTAATAGCTATCTCTATTTCTATGTCTATCTGACTATCTGTATATCTGTTTGTGAGTCTATTTATCTGTCTGTGTTTGTGTGCCTGTGTGTGCGTGTGTATATGTGTATAGTATTGAAAACGGTACTATGTTAGAAAATAAATTTATTATCTTG
>NW_026337560.1:0-220 GCF_001194135.2 Octopus bimaculoides | reverse complement strand
GTATAGTATTGAAAACGGTACTATGTTAGAAAATAAATTTATTATCTTGTGTCGAACCGCTAAGTTAAATGGAGAGAAAACTGGTTGTGAAAGGATGACGGGGGATAAACGGAAAGACGTAGACACGTATACATGTATAAATGCATACATACGGACATATATACATGCAAATATATATTTATATATATACATACATACATATATATATACATACATACAT
>NW_026337559.1:0-225 GCF_001194135.2 Octopus bimaculoides | reverse complement strand
TATACATGAATACACACACAATGAAAGACTGCCAAAATTCAACATTGTAATCCCCCCGCCCCAAAAATAAACTGTTTTGGCAGAAGTCAACATCTCTGAGATTGAAACAAGACACTTATTTATGGCCGTAAATAGACTACACCCAGCAGCAAAGAAAGGAAAACCTATGTATGTTAGGTGTGACGAAGAAGTCGAACCATTTCTCCTACGAAACAATACTGATGT
>NW_026337558.1:0-276 GCF_001194135.2 Octopus bimaculoides | reverse complement strand
TGTGTTGGTGAGTGTATGGTGGAATAGTGAGAATATGTGTATGCGCCTATCTGTAAGCATGTGTTTGAGTGTGTGTATGTAGGAATGTATATATGGTTGTGTGTGTTAGGATGTGTGTGTGTATTGTATTATCATGATTGTGATTGAAGTGCATTAGTGCAATAGTGTGTGAGGTTGTATGTCTCCTTGTATGTATGGTCGAGTATGTGTTGGTGGATGTATGAGGTGTATGTATGTGTATGTTGGTGTATATGGTTAAATGCGTATTGGAGTGTG
>NW_026337557.1:0-493 GCF_001194135.2 Octopus bimaculoides | reverse complement strand
ATATATATTCAACTTACGATAAAAGTAAACAAAGTTGTGTGGGGGTTTTTTTAGGAGCGTTGTGATGTATTGAAAGTTACGGAAATAATTTTTTTTATTCTCAAACGCGAGAAAGGTGCTGTTTAATTAAGACCAGGGAAATATAACAAGAAAATTATTATTACCTATATGTCTAGACACACAAACGAACCCTTCATACACTTGCCTAAAAACGCAAAATCATTTATATGTGTGTGTGTGTGTTTGCATATGTGTATATGTATGTGTGTGCGTGTGCTCCTGTGTGTGTGTTTGAATTAGGATGTGGTGAATGGATGTTTCGTGCTATTGCAGCAAAATGCTATTTAAAAACAAGAGATATATTATATAATTTGCCATAAATTACTTTTAATTGATATTTCCCTATCGATCAATTGATGTCTATACATGTATCTGTACATATATATGAATTATACATACATACATATATATACATATATAATTTATATATATA
>NW_026337556.1:239-367 GCF_001194135.2 Octopus bimaculoides | reverse complement strand
GACCGATCGAACGTAATTACGTACGTACGTACGAAAGAACGATGGAAGGAATGAACGCAAGATCAAACGAACTTAATTACGTACGTACGTACGAATGAACGAAAGAACGGATGAACGAACGTACGTAC
>NW_026337556.1:0-151 GCF_001194135.2 Octopus bimaculoides | reverse complement strand
ACGAATGAACGTACGTACTTACGAACGAACGATCGAACGTAAGTACGAAAGAACGTAATTACGTAGGTATGTACTTATGTACGAAGGAACGAAGTTATTTACGTACGTACGTAAGTACGAACGAACGAATGAACGTACGTATTTACGAACG
>NW_026337555.1:0-459 GCF_001194135.2 Octopus bimaculoides | reverse complement strand
CCCCGGCTGGAGCCTCGTGGAGCTTTAGGTGTTTTCGCTCAATAAACACTGGGCCATTGCGCCTCCACTTGACATGGAGTAGATTACAATTATATCGAACTTTAATGTGAAAATATATAAAATGAAAAAAAATAATAAATGGTGGGCGTGCACACATATACTGACACAACTACGCGAATATATCTATCTACAAAACGCAACTTGAAATTCTGTAAACAACTGTTATTTGTGTCAGTTTGTATGTATGCGCGCCTTCCAGTTTTCTCTTTCTCTTTTTAACATTGAATTCCGATATAATCGTAATTTATATAATCTGAAAGGTATCTGGAAAGAACTTCATTTTTAAATAAATTCATTTTTCTGAAAAAGTTATGAGGAAACAAATCGGGTATGGGACACACCTGTACAATTAATCCCCACACACAACTTACAAAATTTCAAAATACGAAATAACATGTC
>NW_026337554.1:303-521 GCF_001194135.2 Octopus bimaculoides | reverse complement strand
TCTGTCTGTCTGTCTGTCTGTCTGTATGTATGTATGTATGTGTGTGTGCATGGGTGTATGTGTGAATGTGTGTGTGAGTGTGTGTATGCCTGTGTGTATGCGTGTAAGTATATATGCATGTATGTGTGTATATATATATATGTATGCGTCTATGTATGTATGTGCGTGTATGAATGTATGTATTAATGTATGTATGTATGTATGTATTTATGTGTGTA
>NW_026337554.1:0-292 GCF_001194135.2 Octopus bimaculoides | reverse complement strand
ATGTATGTATGTATGTATGTATGTATGTGTGTGTGTACATATATGAATGTTTGTATGTAAGCATTCGTATGCATTTGAGTGCGTCTGCATGTGCCTCCATTAAAAGTCTATATCAATGTCTACATCAAATGTCCACGCATGGTTGCTCACCTAAAGCATTGATTGGTTACAACAAATTAGACGAGAGCCAATCAATAAACGATCCCAATCATGTGATTATCAGATATGAGACTACAGCTATTAGTGTTCTTGTTTTCGTTGTTGTTGTTGTTGTTGTTGCAAACATAATTGT
>NW_026337553.1:0-357 GCF_001194135.2 Octopus bimaculoides | reverse complement strand
AACACATGAATTCCTTTAAGAATAGAAATTTGATTAATTCTACTGGCCTTTAGTAAATATATTTGGGAACTAAAATCTAAAAATATTAAGGACATTTTAAATTGGGAGATAGTTTGTAAGGCAAAATCTTATCGTATAGGTAGTAATTTTTGTAAGTTGTGTACTAATAAATTTAAGGAGATAGTATTAAATAATAATAATACTTTGATTAACTCCCTTGATGAATGTAAAATTAAATGTAGACATAAGTTAAATTGTTTATATAATAAGTTTAGTTAATTGTGTGTGTGTGTATATATATATATATGTTTATATATAGATTCAAGGCTTGAATATGGTACTTATGCGAAGGCACCC
>NW_026337552.1:0-234 GCF_001194135.2 Octopus bimaculoides | reverse complement strand
ATGGACAGACAGACACACACACACGCGTTTATTTTTAGTTCAAATGTATTCAAGGGGTAAAAATGGAGTCTTTGTTTAGAATGTTTCAACATGAAATCATACATCGTAAGTTCTACGAGAAACAGTTGTTGGGTAAAATATTTATTTCACTTTGGCGATGATTGCAAAGTAGCAAGACAACAAATTTAAAAAAACTGTCTGTTTAATTTTTTCTAAACCGAATAAATATTCAAG
>NW_026337550.1:0-360 GCF_001194135.2 Octopus bimaculoides | reverse complement strand
TATATATATATATATATACATATATATACATACACATATATCCATGTACATATATATGTGTGTGTATGTATATATATATCGCTAATTAACTAATGAGATGCTTATATTGGACTATACTGTACGTCAGAGCTAATTAGTCATTTCATGTGTAATTAACGATATAATGACGGAAGAAGTTTTTCTGTGAATTCAAATTGATGCCAGAAAATATTGTTTAGTGAATAATTTTACAAGAGCATGCTCATTTGCATCTGTCAATATGAATGCGTATATGAATGTGCAGGCGTACGTCTCTCTGCCGCTCTCTCTTCTCTCTCGCTCTCTCCACCTCTCTTTCTATGCATACATACATACATACAT
>NW_026337549.1:0-1039 GCF_001194135.2 Octopus bimaculoides | reverse complement strand
AGTAGTAGTAGTAGTAGTAGTAGTAGTATCTAAGCATTATTTATTTATTTTTTTTAGTTTTGTTGGCAGAGAACGTTTGTGAAATTATTATCAGATTTTCAAATAAATGCTATCACTTAGCAACAGTTTATTTCGATATCATGGGTGTGAAAATTTTATATACATCCCTTTTTATAGATAATCTGTAACGTGATAGATAGATAGATAGATAGATAGATAGATAGATAGATAGATAGATAGATAGATAGATAGATAGATAGTTGCATACATACATAGGTAGGTAAGTAGGTAGGTAGGTAGGTAGGCCGTTAGGTAGGCCGGTAGATAGATAGATAGATAGATAGATAGATAGATAGATAGATAGATAGATAGATACATTTCTTTTATTAGCCACACAGGGCTCAACGAAGATGGGACAAATACAATGTAGAGCTTTTCTTTTTGGGAGGGGGAAGAAAAAAAAAGGGGGGGTCGATCAAAAGGGATCGTAGGAAGGAAAAGGGGGTAGTTCGATCAAAGGGGATCAAAAAAAAATTTTTTTTTAAGGGCGATCAATAGGGATCGTGTATCACACATTAATGTTAGATAGATAGATAGATAGATAGATAGATAGATAGATAGATAGATAGATAGATAGATAGGTTTCTTTATTAGCCACACGGGGCTCAACACAGAGGGGACAAAATACAAATGTAGAGTTTTTCTTTTCGAGGGGGTCGAAAACAAAGCAGAAAAAAAAAAAAAAAAAAAAAAGTGGGGACAACGATGAAAAAAAAAACATCGCAAAACGTTTGGGGAGATGTGCAAAAGCCTTCGTGTGGGTTTATTTGTGTTATGTGCGTTCTATGTTTCATATCACTTTCAACAATCTTGAAATATGCCAAATATTCGCAATACTCCTTCGTTACCATGTTAACTTCCCAAAATTTCTTTCTGGCGCATATCGTTAGACTTAATTTCGTGCAATGAAATTTGCCATTTTGTTTCTTTCTTTTTATTTTTTTATTTACATATTTATTTTTATTATCAGTCTTGTATT
>NW_026337548.1:0-282 GCF_001194135.2 Octopus bimaculoides | reverse complement strand
ATACATACATACATACATACATACATGCATACATACATACAAATATACACCCTCAGTGTCATCATTACATATCGTTTAACGAGATACTCTACATTAACTTATTGACGGAAGACTTTGGAGTTATCACAAAATTGGAGTTTCTCTCTTTCCAATTTTCATTTCATATTTTAGTCTTTTAATATATCTTTTCATTTTATTATTCGCATATTTTTTTCTTATTCGTTATTTTCTTCATTTTCTCTTTCATTCTTTTAGACTTATATCTCTCAATAGTTTTTTTTT
>NW_026337547.1:0-393 GCF_001194135.2 Octopus bimaculoides | reverse complement strand
CCCCCCCAATTTGTTTTCTATTATTTTCGAATTATTATTTGTGAATCTTATTTCTTATTTTATATTGTTTTTTTTTTTCGTATTTTATATTGTTTTAACCTCCAACTTCTTGCCTTTTTGATCCTCTCTTTCTATCTCATATACCCTAGTTATATTTATCATTCACTCTACTCTGAATTGTGGTACAATATGGACAGATTTCGGAATACCGATGAACTTTTATATAAATGTATCAACTTAAAGGATAACCATATTACAATGGATAATACCAAGTGGACTTTCCCTGTTTCTCTCGCCTGTTTCTCTCTCTTTTTCTTTTTTCTTTGTGATATAATCTTGGGAGGGAATATATTTGCGGCTGAAGATAGCTTTATACCATCCTGTCTATCAATT
>NW_026337546.1:0-262 GCF_001194135.2 Octopus bimaculoides | reverse complement strand
TATATATGTTCATAGGAATAAATGTGTTTAAAATTTTTAAATAGGAAGCCTATTATAGGTGTTTTTTGTTCTATCTGGTTTTATATTGATTTAGTGTTTTTTGAGTGTTTGATAATTTCTCTTTCACCCTTTCTGTTTTCTCCTGAAGTTGGTTCCTCATGCATTGTTCTTGTTAATCTTTTTATTTTTTTAATTTTTAATTTAATTTTAATTTTTTTTTTTTAAAGATATTGTGAGTGTTTTAATCATGGTTCATCGGTGA
>NW_026337545.1:0-240 GCF_001194135.2 Octopus bimaculoides | reverse complement strand
TAATAATAATAATAATAATGATAATAATAATAATGGTAATGATAATAATATTTTAGCGGAAAGCTACTTCCAACTTTGACTAATAATTCACAACTTTGGACTATTCCTCTCTCATTCTTTATTTCTTCTTTCCTTTCCATTACAGCTTCTTTTTCTTCTTTCTCCAGCTTCTTTAAAGTTTATAAACAATATACTAATAATAATAATATTAATAATAATAATAATAATAATAATAATAAT
>NW_026337544.1:0-470 GCF_001194135.2 Octopus bimaculoides | reverse complement strand
ATATATATGTCCAAATTTAGGGAATGGAACAGATAAAATCCGGGCTACATATGTTTCCTAGCCGGCATAACCTAGGAAGTAGTAATTACTCAAAGGTCAAATGAAGCTTACATTGACGACAATGTAACCTTCATTGGACTAAGGTATCTTTGGCCTGATGATTAGCTAGCTGAGTACCCCTCGTTTGTGTAATTACTACTTCCGAGTTTCTGCTGGCTAGAAAACATATGTAGCCTGGATTTTATCAACTCACTTCCCTAAATTTGGATTTCTATTCGTATAAACTGCAACCTCAGTTGTTGACCGTGAAATCTAAAATAATTCTTTTCGACTCATCGAACTTCGATATGAGACAAATATAGAACTTTTTACGTCAATAAACCGCTATCGTTTCTGAAATTTATTTTTTATCCTTTCTACGAACTGCTAGAAGCTTACTAACTTCCTACACCTTGATCCTTGGATCTTAC